>NC_056735.1:475889906-475997406 GCF_019279795.1 Protopterus annectens
CTCAAAGAGGTTCACCAGGTTGAGTAGACATGATCTGCCCTTCACAAAACCAAACTAGACTTATGGGTCTGTAGTTTCCAGAGTCTGTAGATGGCCCACCTTTGTACAGAGGGGTGACTGCTGCCTTTCTCCATTCATGAGGCATGAAGCCTATTTGGAGGCTACAGTTAAATAATAATTCCAAAGGTCCTGATAGGTAATGTTTCATGCTATTTAGAAGGCATACTGGGATATTGTCTGGGCCCATTGATACAGTATTCTTGGTCTTAGAGAGAGCATTAAGGACCTTTTCCCTAGTGATAGTAGGGGGAGTTATATTTAATGATATTTCCTAAGGGAAGGTCGAGGGGGAGAAAGGAGTAAAGTTGGAGCTGAATTTATCAGCCAGGAGGTTTGCTATATCTTCTGAGTCACTATAGGTGGCATCATTTACGATGAGCTCTGCACACAATTGTGTATTGCCTTTGAGGTTGCAGACATCGCTAAAGAATGCTTTGTGGTTGCCATTGACCTGGGAGGCCAAACTTACCAAAAAATTGGGTTTGGTAGACTTTATTCATCCTCTGAGTTGTTTTTTTAGTTTAATGAGAGTGCTTTTATGCTTCTGGGTGCCGCACCTTCTAATTTTTGCCATGATTTTCTTTCTCCTGTTATACATCCGATTTGTTTTGTGATTCCACCAGGGTGGCTTATTTTTTGAGCTAGTTCTGTACTTTGCCCTGGTAGGGACAACTGCCTCTATGCAGCTATTAACATGCTTGCACAGGGTTTCTGTGAATAGTTCTGCACAGGCAGAAGTGTTCTCTGGGTTTATAGGGGCTTGAAATTTTGCCAGGTTCTCACTTAATAGCAGGAGGTTAGCCTTAGAATAGTTCCTGAATATTCCTGGTTGAGCTGGGGACCTGATTTTATTTTTACTTCAAAGGAGACCATTTTGTGGTCTGACCTTACCAGGGAAGGCGTTACATTAGGGGGTGTGCTGCACTCTTCCATACTAATGAGGAACAGATCCAGTATAGTTGCATCCCCAGTTGGTGTACTGACTATCTGGTCCAGAGAGTTTGTGTTTACAATATCCAGGAATCTCTGTACATGTACATTTGATGTCATATAGGATTCCCAGTTAATAATGGATAATTAAAGTCACCCATGAATATGGTATTGGGTTGGATGTTAGTGTTTCTAATAAGTTTAAATACATGGCATGGGTTTCCTGGGTTATAGAGGGGGACATATGCCATGCAAGGAAGTGGTGTTGGATTTTACCTATTGTAATTTGAACATGGAGCAGCTCAAGTGCATTGTCCTGTTTGACTAGCCATGAAGTATACTTATTTTTGATGTAAATATAGACATCTCAACCTTTAGCCCCTGCCTGTGAAGTAGCTAGTCCAAATGTGTGAAAGGCATTATATCCTTGCACTGTTGGTGTGCTCTGTGTGGCTTTAAACCACGTCTCAGGGAATACATAGACATCAGCATTCTCTAGGGTAAAGAGAGCTTCCAGAGAGTGAAGTTTTTTTTGTTTAGGCTCCTTGCATTGAGCAGTAATGCCTTTAGATTTTCTTGATTTTGATTTGCTATGTCGGAAGTATTTTCATTTGGCATTGCTTAAGAAAGGCACTATGGGGAAGACCATGTTTTAGCTAATATTTGAAAGCCTAGAGGGGAGACGTGCAGAATATCCCTGGCAAAGCAGTGTGGCCTGTTGACCATCTCCTTCCATGCTGACAAATGTTGCACCCCATTAGAATGACACCAGAAACTAAGCCAATTATTAAAGTCAGTCATATTTTGTTCATATTGTGGCATCATCCTTGCAGAAGGTAAAATGCTGCTCAATGCTAGGCTCATACTAGCGTGAAACACATATTCCGAGAGCTCTATGATGTCTCTCTTCATATAGTCTAGGAAGGTATGTCTCAGGTCATTTACTCCCATATTGACTATGACTGACTTATATTGGTAATTGTGGTCCAGTGACGTGAGTGCATGCGTAATGTGGCAGATCCTAGCCCCTGATAAGCAACTGACTGTAAATTTCTCCTTATTCAGCCTATTAAGAGGGACATCAGTGTGTCTCATAATGGAGTCTCCAGATACTAGAATGTTGGATTGTGTGTTGATTTGCCTTGTGGGCTTAGAGGTAATGACTTCATGAGTTGTAGCTGTATATGTTAATGTGGGTGTTGTTTTGAAAGAGTGTGTTTGGGGCTGCTGAGGGTATTTCTTATGTGTACTTTGTCTAGGAGGTCTTTGTGGTTTACGAAGGTTACATGTAAGTGCCTCAGTATATGTGAGTCTAAATGTCTGCTTTGAATTGTGTGTGATGGGTATAGCAAGTGTACTACTGACAACCTTATTGACATTAGGAGTACTTTTATGTGAGAGCTTTGCCTCCAGTGACGTTATGTAAATACATCTCTCACATACCATATCAGTTTGTTTGAGAAATAACTGGTTGTCAGTAAACATGAGGCAATTTCTACACTGCCGCAGGATGCCCATATCCACCAAGCCAGTAACAATATGGACACATTCATATCCATGGCAACCGATGCTTTTTTGTTGATTAGACTGTTGGAATGAGAATATCAATCACTGTCAGGAGAATCTGGTTTACAACTATCGGGATATTGCTTGTCACTGCAAACTAGTTGTCCTGTGTGCAACTAGATATTGGAGAAATTTCAATTGTGTTTTTAAAGGAATAATGCCACTCAAGGTGTCTGAGTCTGTACAGAGCACTGCCAAACACTTGAGGGGAAGCTAATATGCAGACCCTGAAAATTTAAGGATGAAGTATTTAAACAGATATTCTGAAGTTAGAAACAAATCAAGCAGTACTTACTGAAAACAAAGAATTAGCTTGTCAAGAATAATGAAAAGAGGGGAGTCATATGAATGGCTACTGCCTGGCTACTACTAATGCTGGTCTCACCACAACTTTACTCTGTTGGAATGCAATACTCCTTTAGTTCTTCTCTAACCAGAAGCAAAATGTTAGCACCAATCCCAAGAAGAGAAGCAGGCCATAGCCTGTTTAGTGATCTACAGTGTTGTCCCAGATGATGCAAGGGTCTGTAGGCTTGTAGCCTTTTTCTGGTAGGTGCCTCAAATAGCAACCAGACCAGTCAGGTACGTTAAGCACAAACACTCACACTCCAACCAGAAATAGTCAGAAATCAATGTACTCTGCTCCTGCTCTCACCAGGATCAGAATATAAGCACATATTCCAAGCTGTCACCTTTAAAGCAGTTATTAAGCTTTCTGGTGATCAGCAGTCTCCAGGAAATAATGTCACTATACTCCTTCTCTCACCAGGAGAAAATAGAAGCACTAATCCCAAGATGACTACTGAAAGGCAGAATGTGGACCCTCTAGTAACTGGTGGTCTTGCAATAGATGCTTAAAGGTAACATGAAAAAAATGGTTTGTCCTAAACACTGCAGTATACACTAAGCAGTTAGATATGAACGTGGATAACTTAAGTTTTAGCTGTACAAAAACTTATGTTTTAATGGATGTTACATGAAACATTTATAGCTCTAACCAAAATGACAATGACAGTTAGTTGTGATGGACTTGAAATTGTATGTTGAAAGTATACTTAAAATGTTGAAAGATGTTTAATTCTTTAGCCAACATTATTAATATCAAAATGCATAAGAGTTTAATGAATCCACTAATGAGACCTTTTGTCTCATCACGTGAATGGATAACTGAGACTATTTCAGTATATTTAGAATCTGGGCTTAATAAAACATTAGTAGGAACAAATAGTTTTATGATTAATGATTTCTTACAACAGATACATTATTTATTAGTGGCACTGGATGTGGCATTCAACTTTTATATTAATGCCTAATGAGTATGGGAGAGATTCTGTGAGATGACAATTCACCAGCCATGTAACATTTTCAAATTTAAATATTAAAAGTATTTGCCAGCTACTCCTGTTAGTTTTGAAGAATAATGCTTTTTTTTTTGCTTAAAGACATGTTTTTTTGTTCAGAAATGAGGGGTTGCTATGGGCACCCTAGTTACAAACACATATGTCAATATGTCTATACCTTCAAAAAGAAATCCGTGGATGATATTTTCTTCATATGGAATGGTAGAATGAATAAGTTGTATGAATGTAATATATACTTAACACAAATGGTGTGATTCTTGGATTTTAAAATTGCAGCTTCAAACAGCAATATATATTTATTAGATATCTACATAGAGAGATCATTTGATAATACAACTGACACAGCAACTTATAAGAAACCACTAAGCATGAAATCTTATTTTCACAGAACCATTATTTCTCCTAGGTTTATGTTTACTAATATAACAAAAAGACAGATGAGTTTGTGCATAAGCAGTGATAGTTAGAACAGACAACTAGAACTGTTTTTGATAGAAGCAACCATAGTAAGAAAGTTTATGATAACAAGGGTGAGGTTATGAGCAGCCATAGTGTTTGATACAGACTAGCTTTTAATGGTGTGGGGTTGAACAATCGAATACAAACCATAGTGTGACTTCAGAATGACATTAACATATACCATGAGAACCAGAAAAATACAAGAGATATAGGCATATTCTTAAACGTTATGAGGGCCTTGCTGCCAAGTTAACCATACAACCCATGTTTGGCTATAAGCGAGCAAGGAACTTAAATCAAAATGCTTGTTATAAGGGCAGTAGTGTGAAAGACTGAATAGGCTCTTTCAGGGATAAGGGCAATTTCTATATACAAAGTGTCTTTTTGTAAACATATATACAAGAGTAAATCACTTCTGCATCTTGTAAGTAACGAAGATATTTTTAAGAATTATGCAGATGGTGATTCAAAAAGTTTGGTGTACCTTGCCACTTGACTTTGTCAAGTGTTTTATATTGGTAAATAAAACAGAAAACTGAAAGAACACATGTGCAAACATTTATCTAATAAAAAAGGAATCTTATGAATGCTATATTTCAATGTATGCATGAAAGTTTATGCTGATATAATATCAAACAAATGTATTTATTTGTTATTTTTTTTTTTTGGCATTTGTTTACCTGGAAAAACTGACCCTTTTCAGCTGAGGCCCAGGGAGAAAAGCTCCGTTATACAGACATCATTTGCATTATTTTATCATTTACAGTTTCGTTTATGAGCAAAAGTTACATTATTCTGACATCCTTGACTTCTGTTACATCATTTACAAACAGTTTCAATTACAAATAACAGATATATGGGTTGTATATGAATAACATTTTTTATAAAGGATGAACAGTTAGAGAAGCCCAAAGAAAGGAAGGAGGGGAGGAAGCACAAGAAACAAAAGCAGATGAGATGATAGACGAGGCTATAGTTGTGATAACAGTACATAGTATTTGGTGCAGGATGAATTTATGACACAAATTCATATAGCTACAGTATATTACTACCAGTTTAACCAGGGGAATGGTAGTGAAGGTGCAAAGCCATTTATCTATCAGGTGTTGCTTCAGCTGGCATTTAGTCTTTCAGGTTGCAAACTGTTCTTATTTGAAATGGAAAGATATTCCAGTGCTGAGCTTAAATATATATGTGTGCGTGTGTATATATATATATATATATATTTTTTTTTTTATATATATATGTTTAAGGCAGACTTATTTCCTGGGTTGAATGGTTCTGTGTCTATAAAACCAGCACTGAGGATGAAGCAACAAATGAGATAATGTGAATTGTTGCTTAAAAGCTTATTCATCATCATCATCATCATCATCATCATCATCTTCTTTCGGCTGTTCCCGTTAGGGGTCGCCAAAGCGGATCATCTGTTTCCATTTATTCCTGTCCTCTGCATCATGCTCTTTCTCACCAACCACCTGCCTGTCCTCTCTCACCACATCCATAAACCTTATCTTAGGCCTTCCTCTTTTCCTCTTACCTGGTAGCTCCATCCTTAGCATCCTTTTCCCAATATACCCAGCATCCCTCCTCAGCACATGTCCAAACCAACACAATCTCGCCTCCCTTGCTTTGTCTCCAAACTGTCCAACCTGAGCTGACCCTCTAATATACTGATTCCTAATCCTGTCCATCCTAGTCACACCCAGTGCAAATCTTAACATCTTTAACTCTGTCACATCCAGCTCTGACTCCTGCCTTTTTGTCAATGCTACTGTCTCCAACCCATATAACATAGCTGGTCTCACTACCCTCTTGTAGACCTTCCCTTTCACTCTTACTAGTACCCGTCTGTCACAAATCACTCCTGACACTCTTCTCCACCCATTCCACCCTGCCTGTACTCTCTTCTTCACTTCTCTTCCACACTCACCATTACTCTGAACTGTTGATCCCAAGTACTTAAACTCATCCACCTTTACCAACTCTACTCCCTGCATCCTCACCATTCCTCTACCCTCCCTCTCATTTACACACATGTATTCTGTTTTAGCCCTGCTGACCTTCATTCCTCTCCTCTCTAAAGCATATCTCCACCTCTCCAGGGTCTCCTCAACCTGGTCCCTACTCTCACTACATATCACAATGTCATCTGCAAACATCATAGTCCACGGGGCCTCCTGTCTAATCTCATCTGTCAACCTGTCCATCACCACTGCAAATAAGAAAGGACTCAGAGGGGATCCTTGATGTAATCCCACCTCCACCTTAAACGTATCTGTCACTCCCACCGCAGTCCTCACCAATGTCACACTACCCTTGTACATATCCTGTACCACTCTTACATACTTCTCTGCCACTCCCGACTTCCTCATACAATACCACAACTCCTCTCTAGGCACCCTGTCATATGCTTTCTCTAAGTCCACAAAGACACAATGCAACTCCTTCTGACCTTCTCTGTATTTCTCCAACAACACTCTCAGAGCAAATATTGCATCTGTAGTGCTCTTTCCTGGCATGAAACCATACTGCTGATCACTAATCATCACCTCCTTCTTAACCTAGCTTCCACTACTCTTTCCCATAACTTCAAGCTGTGACTGATCAATTTTATCCCTCTGTAGTTACTGCAGCTCTGCACATCACCCTTATTCTTAAAGATAGGTACCAAAACACTTTTTCTCCACTCCTCAGGCATCCTCTGACTTTCCAAAATTTCATTAAACAATCTGGTTAAAAATTCCACTGCCATTTCTCCTAAGCACCTCCATGCTTCCACTGGTATGTCATCTGGGCCAACAGCCTTTCCATTCTTCATCCTCTTCATAGCTGTCCTTACTTCCTCCTTACTAATCTGCTTCACTTCCTGATTCACTATCCCCACATCATCCAACCTTCTCTCTCTCTCTCATTCTCTTCATTCAACAGTCCTTCAAAGTACTCTTTCCATCTACTCAACACAGTCTCCTCACTTGTGAATAAATTTCCCTCACTGTCCTTTATCACCCTTACCTGCTGCACATCTTTCCCAGCTCTGTTCCTCTGTCTAGCCAATCGGTACAGGTCCTTTTCTCCCTCTTTAGTGTCCAATCTCTCATACAACTTTCTATATGCCTTATCCTTAGCCTTCACCACCTCTCTCTTTGCCATGCACCTCATCTCCTTATACTCATGTCTACTTTCTTCATCTCTTTGACAATCCCACTTCTTCTTCGCAAGCCTCTTCCTCTGTATACTCTCCTGTACTTCCTCATTCCACCACCATGTCTCCTTGTCCTCCTTCCTCTCTTCAGATGTCACACCAAGCACCTTCCTAGCAGTCTCCCTTACTAGCTTATTCATTTTTGTAAATAGTAATGTCATGTGATTTTATTTAGACATCTTACTGGAGTTATGAGGTTTGTCAGCTTTTAATTGTCTTTCTCTAGGGATATTTGTTAAAACTCACTGGAAACATATAATAAAGAGAATATTTTAGCACTGAGCAGTTATGATGCTATATCTCCTAGTGTAAGCAGAAGGAATCTTTCTCACCTGATTATACTTTACATAAACATATACGCTTATACTACAAGTTTTCTTTATATCTGGGGTCAATGAAACATACCATTTAGTTGATACAGTTACACTTATCCATGGCTTTGGTGACATCTCTGTCTGTAGTAGAGCCTCTTAAAGGGAGTAAAGGGTGTTCTTGCCTTGGGGAGATACAATGACTGCTTTTTGTTCACCATTATCTGTGAACTTGATTAGCCAGAGGCCATTGACATTGGCTTTCACATCCAACACTCTACTCTTTGGATTTGTTTTTTTAAATTCTGTTGATTCTGATTTTTTTTTAAATTTCCAAGTGTATTTAAGCCTATCTTATAAAGGATTTAAAATTTGTTTCACAGAGGCTGTGCAAACTCCTCTGAGATGGTTTGACATGTTTTTATCAAAGGCTGCAGCAAAGTCCATCTTAGAAGATGGCAGATGGCTATCTTGACTTTTGTTTTCATTTTCCTTAAAGTTTCTTCTTGATTTCAGTGTATTTTTCAGACTTGTCTTCTTTTATAACAGCAACAGTGTTAATGAACTTGTGATGACTGATCAATGGACAGGGTTTGAATCCTATCAAAAGCCACCTAAAATGTAAGGGATTGATGACATCACAGCAGACAACTTAAAAAAAATTCCTTCCTGGCACCAGAAGGATGCTTTCTTGAATCACTTGAACCACTACTACTCAGAAAGTTAAAATAAAAGACTTTCAGGGGAATTCAATAAAGACTACATACATGGAGTGATTTTTCATGCAGGCATAGTGGGATGGCCACAACATGGAAACCATCAGCCATGCGATCCAGTAAACAGAGCTGAGGGGCGTGCAGACACGGAATTATCTGCAGAATGCAAATCACCTCATAAGGAGGTGAATTTCATGCACATGAGGTCAAATGAGGGTGTTGCAGTGATCCAGCAATCAGATAGGTAGTTGTGCAGACCCTGTGTTGGTGTCCGAAGTGCACATAGAAAATTATTGTGTACAAGAAAGCAAAAATTGAATAGGTGCTGTAAAAGCCCATTTAGAAGGTCAGGGATTGCATATTAGGGACAGTGTGTTACATTAGTATGTGTAAAAAATAATGCAAAATAATAAAAAATTACTTTTTTAATAACCATATCACCTTTGCAAGCCACACAGTAGTGTGTAAACATGCCATTATGCAAAAAAATATTAAAAATGGTAAAATCCAAAAACAAGACATATGTGAGAATAATGCATTATATGGCTGGCCCTGTAAGCAGTATTTACAATAGTAGATTTCTGTGGTTGTTAAGGAGGCAGGCCCTGGAATAGTGAAGTATTCAGGTTGTGTGCACGGATCAGTATGCAAATGAGCTGGGGTTACTGAATAGCAAAAATGGGCTATTGTGTCCCCAGATGAAACAGGTGTAGCCCCTGAACTGTGTTGGTGTCCACCCAAGAGGTTGCTGACATCAAAAGGGGGTGTGTCACATTATGTTTAAGCAGATTGGAGCTCAGCTGTGTCCGTTTGCGCACCACATAGCTCAGCTAAGCAGGGGTGTGTGTCTAGTGCTGCTAAGATTTTTTTAGCTGCAGCGCATGTGTTTTAGCTGGTTTAAACAATACTGAGCATGCGTGTGCATGGGGGTATGTCCAGACTGCTGAGCAGCGTTTATACTAGTGGCACGAGTTTCCATGCCTCACTGCAGTGCTTAGCAGGGAAGGCATTTAAAAAAAAAGAAATAGCCTGGGAAAGCCAATCATGTATAAATTACTGTTAAGCCTTGTTCCACAGACACTAGGATATTCAAACCTCTTAATGATATACCTGACAGGTGGAATGCATCATAGTTATCCAGTCACACAGGCTGCATCTATAACACACTACTATAAAGTATGCATACACCTTACGATCTGACTTTTCCCGCAGCCTCTGCACCATTGGAGTACACACTTAGGAATTTTAACTGACAGAATGGTAGTGTCTGCTGCTCCTCTGCTACATCTGTATGTGCTAGAGGTTGAGGGCAGTGCTGATGCTGCTGCTGCTGACAATATACCTAGACTGAGAAGGAGAAGAGTGTTCAGTCCCATGGTAACCTTGCAGGGGCTACATGAGCTGGAGATTGTAGAGCACTACAGGTGGACAGGGACATACTACAAGAACTCACTGAGCTTTGCCATCCTCAACTCAGACCCAGAGCCAACAGAGGGGAACCCATCATAATGGAAACAAAGGTATGTGTGGCCCTTAGAATATTAGCTACAGGTACTTTTCAAAGTCCAACTGTGGACATGATGGGGGTCTCACAGGCATCTGCATCCAGGGTACTCCACTAGTTCCTGGCTGCCATGCAAACACATTCCAGTGAGCACATTTATTTACAATGCACCCCCTGAGGAGAGGGCCAGTGGTATGCATCTCTTCCACCATGTAGCACACTACCTTGAGGTACTGGGTGCCATAGACTGCACTCATGCACATCAAAGCACCTCCCAGTGAGCAGGGGTATCACTCCATCAACTGCCAGGTCATGTGCAATGCCCAGCGCATTATCATGAGCATATGTGCCGTCAGCCCTGGCAGTTATCATGACTCCCATATATAGTATACATCACAGCTGTACCAGACGTTTGCCAGGGGGGATATCCTGTATGGCCATCTACTGGGGGATGCTGGTTATGCACTGAAACCATGGATGATGACACCCATGAGAAATGCACACACACCTAATGAAGAACGCCACAATGAGGCACACACACTAACTAGGTCCATCATAGAGCGCATTTTTGGGCTGCTCAAGTCATGGCTCCACTGCCTCAATATATCCGGTGGAGCCCTGCAGTACTCTTGAGCTACATGTGCAGAGATGTTCACAGTATGCGCCATGCTACACAATATGATCCTGTGGAAACAGCTGCAGCAGGAACTTCACAGGGAAGGGACACACAGCCCCCTACCAGTGTCAAGGTCCCCACAGGCACAGGGGGACTCAGAGGAGGAACCCCCTGAGCTTGTCTCTGTAATCAGACAAAGGCATGCCCAGTATGCCCTGGCCTTGGCAAAGAGGCAATGCATAGCACATGCACTGACAACTTGGGGTCCTAGGGACTGACACCTCACTCCAACTCACATACATAGTAAAAAGGATGAGACCCTAACAGCAGGTTGTGAGGGGGACACACTCCACACCCCACGGTCACCCGTGAGGAGGAAGACAACATTACTGCATTAATACCTTCACTATTATGTCTGCTGATCCACACAAACACATACAGGTGAGGTGCCACAACTGCATTATACATGCCACATCTTATTTCTGATCCCATGCACAACACACAAGCAGACTACAACATACACAGGCAAGACAGGCCCTTAATAACATGCCCTGCAGCTATATACAGTTAATTTTGCCAGTACTATACACCTGTGAGATAAGCAATATGTCAGTGTATGTGATGGACCTACACCTAAAACACAGTGCACCTGTCTTTACCGGGTCTATATTAGATGAACAAAAGTTCATCTTAGCGAACACTCACATGAGCGAATATTGCAGAACTCGAAACCGCATTTGCGAGATCGCGGTACAGTGAAGATGGGAATATTTGCCCTTTCCTCACTGTAGTGCGATCTCAGAGTTGGAATATATATTTAGGGGAGTGTGCAGCCCCCCCACAATAGCAGTTTTGAGTATCTGGATATTCACTCATGTGAGCGTTCGATAAGATGGAGTTTCGTTCATCTAATATAGACCCGTCCTTACCATACTATTGCCCCCTGTATAGCAGACCACATAGACATTCACAAAAATAAGTGCAAATATGTTACAGCTCCTGCAAATACTCTACTGTGATTACTGATTCAATGCACTGCAGTGAACCCCTCCAAAACTGAGCATACAAGTATTGTACTCTGGCTAAGCATGGCAGTTATGTCTACAGCAATCTGTCAGCCCTTAACATTTTTAGGGTATATATGAGCCATTCCAAAACAGTTTCACACTCACTGGTTACAGAATGTTGGACTCCAGCCACACCTGATGTACCTATGGAAATGTGAGGGAGAGGTATTGTCAGCAAATGCAAATGTGCCATTGTTACAGGATAATATGTGCGTATATCAAGTACTGTAGGAACTGTGATACTGCCCAAATTTCTAAAATTCTGAGTATGCATGCACAAGAGTTACAAACAAACCCCCCCAAATGCAGATTTACCTGACACCCATGTACTGGTATGCAGAGGCTGCCACAATGACTGCTACAGTATTACAGTGCTGGACACAGGAGTTTTACCTGGGCACTCCTCTGCTGTGGAAGCTGTGCCACCCACCTCCACAATGTATGGGATGATGGATGCTTGGGGCTGGTGGTTGATCCCAGGTTTGTCAGGAACTCCTCTGTGGCTGAGAGTGGTTGTTCTGCTGCAGGCCCTCCACCAGTGGCAGCACAGTCCCTGGCCACAGCAGTACAGCTTTGCTGTGCATCATTTATCATGTCAGTCACCTGGTGTCGGACCTGCTAATAGCTTCTTTCCTGTAGCCCTACTTGGTTTACTAATGCAATGAAGTCAGCCCACAGTGCAACACATTGCTCCTGATTCTGGCAACTCTTGGAGAGGAGTAGGTTGTGATGCAGTCTGAGACCATCCAGGATCACATCATTTTCGGCAGCAGAAAAAGGTGGGTGCATCCACCTGCACATCGTTTTTGAAAGACAAGAAGAGGGGAACACATCACAGGACCACATACATTGCTTTCCACTATGTACACGCCCTGCACATCCAAATTTCCCAGCACTATCCTCCGCTAACTCCCACATACCATGCCATCTAGCAACACAGTATGTATGTGGCTATCAGCAACATAGTGGCAATACATCTTGCATTTTCCTCCTCATCTTGCTTTTTCCTGCTACTTGCTGCTTGTTCTCTAAAGTGTTCAACTGCATCTTTTCTGTTGCATTTATTACTGCTTGTTTATAGCCTGTCTAAATTGTAAATGTTATTCTAAGCCTCTTACTTTTGATTTAAGCACTTCGGCTTTAGGCCCACCCCTTAGGTCTCCCTGGCCTTTCTCCCTCAGATTCTGACAAATATGTCCTACAGTTTCTCCTGCCAGTCTCATTAATATGGGCATCCTGGCACAGTGTAGAAACTGCCCCATGTACATGGACAACCATCTACTACCACCATGTAGGAACACAATTTGCAACAGATGTAATTACAGTAGGAACCTAAAGTCCATGCCCTCTCCCTCTCAAGCCAGTATATCTAGCACTGAAAACATTATCAACACAATCACTACAGCTCAAACACCACCCACACCTACACAATACACAGCCACATATGCGGAGGTCCTCAGCATAAACATACCCAAACAAAGGAGACCTCTGAGGCAAAATCACACGCGATCTCCACAGCCCTCCACACCACATACCATGCATAGTCCACATACCTGTGTTTCACAGCCAATAAAGCTTCATTATAAATCCAACATATTAGTCATAGGAGACTCCATTTTGAGACACACAGATGTGCCTCTCACCAGGCTGGATAAGGAGAAAGTCACGGTTAGTTGTCGGTCAGGTGCCAGAATCTGCCATATCGCATATGTACTGAAGTCTCTCAACAACAGGTACTGTTATGACTCTGTCATAGTCCATGTTGGCATGAATGACTTGAGACGTACCTCCCTGGACTATTTGAGGAGACATGATTGAGCTTGCTAATTATGTGCTCCAGGCAGTTATATCCCTAACCTTAAGCAGCATTCTGCCATCACCCAGAATGATGCCTCAATACAAACAGGAAATGACTGACTTTAACAATTGGCTTAGTTTCTGGTGCCATTCCAGAGGGATCCAGTCCCTAACAGCCTGGGAAGATATGCTCGACAGACCATGATGCTTTACCAGAGATGGCATCTGTCTTACCTGGGCTTCAGGCTTCTGGCAAAGGTTGTTGCCTCCCCTATAGTGCCTTTTTTAGGAAAAGTGAAGAGTTTAAAACTGCCAACATAAACATATCAACAAAACACAAATTAAAAGTCATGCAGCTAAACGGTAGGAGTCTAAACATGAAACTGCAGTCACTGCAAGCATTCTTAACCCTGTTAAATGATGACATCTGTACAGTCACAGAAACCTGGTTTACAGCTGTGGAGAACACCCTGGCCTTACTTGGTTACCCATCCTATCATACATGTAGACCCCAAACTCTGGGTAGTAAAGCCAAAGACGATGGAGTTCCAACATATATCAAAGACATACACACCTTCAGGCTGGTCAAACAGAATGACACACAGGAGACACGTTAGGTGCAGTTAACCATTGACAAGACCACTATTCAAATCCTAGCTAGCTACTGGCCCCCAAATCTGACTCAAGATGCCAATTCCACCTATATGGATCTATTCAACTCTATCAGGATTCAATCCTTTACCTTGATCCTGGGTTTCTTTAACTACCCAAACAGATTAGAAGAACTACTCACACCAGAGCACAAATGCCCAGAGATTCATCAATTTTGTCAATGCAAACACCTTAGAACAGCTAGTTGATACCACCACAAGAGGTGAAAATATCTTGGACTTGGTATTAAATAACATGAGTAAACAGTGAAGCATCCCTACAGTATCACCCTCCCTGGTAAGATCTGACCATAAAGTGGTCACTTTTGAAGTCACCATCTCCCACAATACCCATCCAGCTAGGGTCAGACATAAAAACATTTCCAAAGTTGATGAAAGCCTCCTGAGGGATGGTATATACAGTTTCACAGCTCCCCTCTGTAGAAACTGACACCAATATACAAAACTGCACCAAAGTACTATATAAGCATGTATATGGATGCATGGAATCAGGAATACCCAACGTGACTAAATCATCCTCTGCAAGGATAAGTAAACCTGTCTGGTGGACATCTGCAATAAATAAACTCTTTAACAAGAGGAAATAATTGCTGTCCAAGACCAAGAAGGAGCAGTTGCCCAATTGGAAGCACCGTCTCCTTAGCCAAAAGAAGCAAATAAGAGCACTACTGAAATCCTCCAAAGCAAACTTCGAGTACAAATTGGTGACAGACAATCATAAGTCTTTCTTCACATACATCCACAACCTCAAAGGAAGCACCCAGATCTTTTTGGAAGTGGTGGTCAAGGACACCACATATACAAATGCCATAGATATAGCAAACCTGCTGGCTGACAGAATCAGCAGAAACTTCACCCCTCTGCCCCTCCCATTGGTAGATCAGGATATCCTCAGTACCTGCCCCCTTCCCCTTATATCTAGGGAGCAAATCATCATTGCTCTTTCAAAGGCAAAAAATACAGCCTCCATGGGACACGATAACATCCCAGGCTGCATCCTACATGAACTCAGACTGGAACTTGCAGCACCATTAGGCACCCTATTCAACCAAAGCCTGAGTACTGGTACTTGGCTTTGTCCCAGCTGAGTAGAGGACAGCCACTGTCATCCATTTGCAGAAATGTGGAGCGTCCACTGATCTGGGAAATGATACACCCATAAACCTAACTAGCCTGATCTGTAAGGCCATGGAACCGATTATCATGGACCTCATTAGCAAGATATTGGCAACCTCCAAACACTCAATCCCACACAGTTTGGCTATGTCAAGGGGAGATCATGTCTGTTAAATTTGGTTGAATTCTTTGAGACAGTCACCAAAGCCATGGACCAGAGGAAGACAGTGCACACCACCTACCTTGACTTGGCCAAAGCCTTCTACACTATTTCCCACAAGGCTATAATAGATAAGCATTCTCAACTAGGCATCAATCCATATGTTACCAGATGGGTAGCAAGCTGGCACACTGATCGAACCCACATAATCAAAATAGGGGAAGCCACCTCAAGCAGTAGACCCGCAAAAAGAGGTGTTCCCCAGGGTTGTGTCTTGGGGCCTATGCTATTTGAGATATACTTTTCTGAGGTGCAGGTCAAAATCAGTGGGCTATGGCTGACCATGTTTGCAGATGACTGCATGGTGGATGCTGTCACCAAATTTCCTAGTGATGTGGATATCCTCTAAGAGGGTCTCACTCAGACAAATGACTGGTGCCAGAATCATGGCTTCAAGCTGAATACCAGAAAATGCATAATCATCCCCTTTGGGGTGAATGATGCCCCCACAAATTATCACATTAATGACAAAGTCCTAAGAATGCAATCAGTCATGAGGGATTTGGTCACACAGGTTGATCGCAACCTGACTTTTTACCGCCATGTTGCTTCCATCATCGGAAAGCCTTCTACGTGGCCCACCTCAAAAGTAAGGGTATCTCATCCAGGGACAACAAGGTCATAACATCCCCTGTATTCTTCCCTTATAAGGCCCATTACTAACTACAATTCCCCTTTTGGCATGTACCTCGCAAACCACATGCAGCAGCTGGAGAGACCACAGAGGTTCCTCACAAGGAGAATCCAGGGCCTCAAACATCTACCATACACAGATAGGCTAAAAGCCCTATCCCTCTACTTAGTTTCATACAGACTCTGCAGAGATGACCTCTGTCTGGGATACAAACTGATCACAGACCCCACCTTGATGGGACTGCTGTACATCTGCAAGTCAAGGTCCACTCGAGTAACCCACATGCGCACCCTCAACCTTGTCTGCAATATCAACAGGACTTCTTGGGACAGATTTGTGTCCCAGAGATATCCCCATCTATGGAATACTTTCCCTCTCCACATCAAGCAAAGTACCTCTTTACCCCTTTTTAAGTGCAACCTGGATAACTGGATACGAAACAGATTCCACCCATATCCCTGTTGTACTGGGGCATCAGCCGTTGACTTGTGTAAACATGGGCTAAACTCTTGTCTATGCTTATAAAGGCCTCAGGCCAATAGTCTAGTAACCTCCTATGATCCCATGAATACTGGTTATAGCCCTGTGTGCTGTGATGATGTGTGTTGTTATGTCTCCACTCCCATCAATGCCATCAACTGTGGTGTCTCCCCTAAGGGCGACTTCCCAATACCATGTCATACAGCCACTGTCTGAAAAATAAGTGAGTGTTACTACAAGTATATGGGAACAGTCCAGCAACAACCATGTGATGCAGTGACAGACAGCACTGTAAACATGCTGTAGGGTATCTTCCCCATAGGTATCCAACTTCTGCAGTACACAGATGTTAGTTGAACATGTGGATGTGCCTGATATATCTGGACCCTCTGCCAGACAAATGTTGATGTCTGGCAAATGGTTGGACAGTACATAAAGGTTGTTGTCAAACTGTGTGGAATCTGGCTGTCACACACCAGAACCCTCAGAAAACAGTTATGGTACAGTAATATCTGGTACTGTATTCATTCTCTTACTTTGTATGCTCAATATTGTCAATGAGGCTGGGCCTGTGTCTCCCCAGTAACACTGGCTATGATCTGACATCCTGCTAGAGGGGGTCACCAGGTATGCTAGCCATAGCTCTCAAGCAATGAGATATGGATGTCAAGTACACAGTGACCTAGCCAGAGTACATCAGGGACAATCAGGGACACCTGTACAATGTTTGAACTATTCCTGTGTGACATTCACAGACTGAGAGGAGCTGAATGACAGTACATCATGTGATATGCCAGCTGTGTCCACCATGACTTACTGTCACTATTGTCTAACACACAATCCAGTAGTATTCGTACAGGAACCGATCATTGTAGGAGGGACTCAGAGGCCCAGAGCTGTGATCTACATCACAGCAGGCAGAGTTGAAAGGAAAGCCTGCAAGTGCTGGACAGCTGACTAACAGCAACATGTCACTCCAAGATATGTACTACAGGCCTACTGTTGTAATCCCTATTCCCCATAACTGCATCCTCACATCTACGTGCCATTACATGGGGACTTCTATTACACACCTGGAAGAGTGGTGTACTCCTTTTTGTGCAGAAATCTAGAAGAATAATGCTTGTGATATTGCAGTCTGTCTTTGTAAAGCAAGTGGCAGACTTGTTTACCATAGGCATCTGCTGGCCTTTTGTAGATAATGCTCATGAACAGGTGATTGTCTGTGCACCAATCTGTGGCTTAGACTTGCTAATTGCATCCAGAACAGCTGGGTTGCACTTTCATTACCCAATGGCATGGCACAACATTGCTAGATTTAAGGACTTCATGTAGGCCATGGCTCCTTTCCTAGTCTGTGAGATGGACATTATGGAGGTGTGGAGACTACCTCAGAGGGTAGGTAAAAATGCTGTCCACTGCTGGGATTTATGTGGTATGTCCACAGCTTTGTATGCAATATTTGGCCATTGTGAAAAGACTTTCTGATTATGAGGCAGTTTAGTGTTAAACAATGTGAATTGAGGTCAGTAAGGGGAAAGAGAGATGTGAGTTTCATATGTTATATGGATCAGAATATGCATGCTGTGGCAGTAGCTGCTGGTCTATCAGCTGTGTATGCTTGTAGGAGCAGACTGTGACACATGTCCCTGTCATTTGAACTTTGTCCCCACTCCTTTATGTATGGGTGTTGTGTGGATCCCTTGTTCTAGGTGGTTGTGAAGTATGGTAGATTTGTAGCAGGTAGCTGAACATACAGCTGAATGTGTTGCAGGCTGTAGTTGCTGCGTACTGTCGAGGAGTCATACTGGGGAGTGTGAACACATTGGAGGACATCAAGCTATATGTGTCAGTGAGGGAGCAGTGTCAGCTCTGTTGTTACAACATAGCCAGGGTGAGGGTACCCATAACAGTCCAGGTGAGGCATGTGCTTAAGGTACATATGTTATGTAACAGTGCCAGTTGGAGAATGGTAGGTGACATATATGTAGCCTATGCATATTTGTGCAGTGTGCCCCTACCTACAGGCCTTTGACGTGCTAAGATAGGTAGCAGTGAATGCAGTAGCAGCCACCTGATTTGGTCAAAATTGCAGGACTTAGTTATTATTTGTTGCATTCACAAGCATGTAATTGAAGTGCAACACACTGGATTCAAACCCAGGACTGTGGGTGGCAAAATGTACAGCATGCTAGAAATTTAACAGACTGAGCTACTGAGTCAATAATGCAGCTGGTGTATTTGAAAGATATATGTGCATGCATACAGTCTGTTACACAGGATTGGCATTAGAGTGAGCATTCTGATGGGTATGATGTGTAACACTGAACTGTCTGTCATGATTTTGTAACCTCAATCTGTACTGACTTGCCAGTAGTTCAATACAGAATAGGTTGTGTGACAACTGTGCCAACAGTAGGTGGCACAACTGTGGACATTCTACAACAGTCTTTGCAGTTGTCAGCTATACCTAATATCCTAGGCCTCATGTACATCCATCATTATTTATTTGGCTGTGTACTGGTTTGGTGTCTGCATCACAGTCCCAAGTACACTGTCAATTTTACCATTATATGTACAAGCAGTGTGTCATAGGCAATCAATATATGTTTTATTTCAGAGCTGAGTGGGCTAATGCACTGAGCTGTAGTTGACAGGATCCTGGGTTGGAAACTTGCCAGGGGTAATTATTTTGCAGATGTACCTAACAGTGTCAGAAACACAGAAGGTGATTAAGGCAAATTTAAGCAGTTTTAAGCAGGTTTGCAAAGTTTTGCACTGCATGCCATGCTGCTTAGTCCTGCTTAAACCCGCACTAATTCCAAAAAAAAAAAAAAGAAAAGAAAAAAGGGGTGATAGGAAAGTTGTGAAATGGGGAAAAGCAGGGGGAAAACTCTGTGAAAGGCAGGTAGGGATGTGCAGGATGGGTGTAGGAAAGGACCATAGCTCTCTGTTTCTTGTACAGCAACAACTGTGCAGGTTGTAGACAATTTGGAATTTGGAGCCTCTGAGGGCAACATAAATGGGTTGATTGATTCATGTAATCATTAAAGTGTGTCCAGTGGATGCAGGTGCAAAATGGAGAGCTATGTATGGGACAATATTTTTTTTTATGGGACAGATGCCCATTTTCTTTTTAAGGAGAAAGTGAGATGTTGGGGAAAGGATATAGGTATGTGTGGGGAGGTAAGCTGGGTAAGAGAGGTTGCATTTGCAAACAGACAAGACAGAATACAGGGGCAGTGTATGACACATGAGGGAGGTAAACACCTTGGATGGGGAGAGTGTTGTGCAATCAGAGAGTCATGTGACCCCAGACATTAGCAGTGGAGACTGAGCTCCCCACCCATGTGCAATCAACACTGCTCCTTCATTGCCTCAAAGCTGGCTGTGCTGGGCGGTGGACGCTGGAGCCACCTTGCCCCTCCAGGTTGGCCAGTCTGCACTCATTCCAGTGCAGGCAATCTTCATAGCCACAGTGCATGATCCTGCACACCATCTTTGGTAACTGCTGCTGGGTGAGAACTCCCTCTCCACACCCACTCCTGGGGTGATGGGCCCCATTCCCTAAGGTGGTTCCACCTATAGGTGTTGCAGGACCAGCAAAAGGGGCAGCCCCAGGTTGGATTGCAGATGTGCTGGGATCTGGTGCCACGGCCAGCTGAGGTAGCGTAAGCGGATCACCAGGAACCACCCTAACCAGTCAAGCTATAGTGTTGAGGCATTTCAAAGTGTATAGGTTAGTAATGAACAGAACACTTAATTAGTTATAACAGCATGCCAGAATGTTACAATTAAACCAGTAACATAACATTGCATAGCATATGGAACACAACAATAAGTGAGATAACATTCAGTATAGTAACAGCATGCTAGGACAGTTACACCATAAGGCCAACAGCATAGGTAATTCAGCAAGGTATGGTGGTATGCAACCAGTGTAATACAGAACAATAATAAAACACAAGGCCCAACATAATGTTTTGTGAACAACATATGTTAAAAGTAAACCATACCCGATGTATAACAATAATAAATTATGATGCAGATAAGGGGTGGGAGGAAAGAAAAATAAATTCCATTACTACCAGTATAGGCTATATTGTTTGTAACAGTACTCTTATATACTCTAGAGGTCTGCCCTTACTTTATGTATACAAGTGCCCTATAGCTTCTGTAGCACCTACATACCTCTCAAGCTATCCACATGGAACAATATGGGCTGAGCTGTAACACCTACAGGTACACAATTACAGGGGACTATTACATGTCAGGGGGTCATATAAACCTACCTAGGCATACTGTGGACTGATGTAGTGTGACAGTGCTCTTGACATAAATCAAGTGGATAATAAATCTGTGTCCAAGGGATTTGGCAACAGTGATCCCAGTCCGTGACAGCATGACACTTGAGAGACATGTATCGTGCACAGTACAGAGAGTTTACCTATCAACCTGTCCTTGGCAGGCATGGGGTTAGACTATCAGCAGACATTCACAGACAAATCAGGTATACAGCTGTACCAATATTAAAAAGTTTTATTTATTTTTATTCACTTTTATTACTATTGTACGTGTTGACTTTATTTACTGACGTCTTATCACCTTGCTGAGCAATGCTGTTAACACTCTGGTACATCTGAACACAGAAATTATTCACCCATTTGAACAGCTATTACAGCCATTTATTTACCTGTCATTGCTGTGGGGAGAACATCTATTAACAATACATAACTGCTTCTATAAATATTTATTAGTAGTTGTCTCCGGATTTGAATGCCGGTTTGGTGTGTGACAAAATAGGGTTCAGGCGCCTAGCCAGCGAGACATTTCCCTCTGGCACATTTGACTGGGGAAACATGGCTGAAGTGACAGTCACCTGCAGAGAAATATGGCTGTTTGCAAATTCCCTGTGGGCAGAGAGAAGCACATACTGCCATGCTCATAGCTTTAATAACCAAATGCATGGGCCAGAAGAAGTAATGAGTGTTGTGTTCAGTGTAGACTACACACTTGTGTAACTATAACATGTAGATGTGTGCTACAGCATGGAGGAAATCCTGTAGGCTACTGTAGTCACATTTATGCTCCAGTATGCGTCTTAGGTAATGTTCCCTAGAGAATGTAAAGGGGATAATGGTCCACACACACCGATAATAAAGGTACTGCTCATTGTGCACTGCATTTGTACTGCCACTGACATGCCCTCTGGTCAGCCTGCTGCTGATGCCTGCCATATTGCCTGCTGTCTCATGTTTCCTTGGGGACCATGGACATTGTTTTTCCCCTGTGACTTTGGCTCTTGAAGTTGTGGGCATGGCAAAACTTTCTTCTCTTTGCCGACAGGGAATTTGCAAACAGCCATGTTTCTATGCAGCTAACTGTCACTTCAGCCATGTGTCCCCAGTCAAATACACCACAGGGAAATGCTTGCTGCCTAGGCGCCTGAACCCGTATAAAGCTGTGTTGTGCAATATGTGTGTATTTTGGGATGTTGGTCGTGAAATCGAGTATTACATCTGCTGTGAAGTAAAAACAGGAATAATACCAATTAATGACTGAAGGTTTGCTAGTAAAGAGGGTTTTGCTAAACTGTAGATGTGGAGATGTACTACAAGATATAATGCATAATGATATTGTCGTGCACTAAGATCTGAACCAATAATAGGAACAACCAAGGTATATTGTGTATCTCAGGATTGTCTTGTGTTAACCATTGCATTTTAGCTATATGCATTCCTGCTCTTAGGTATGCTGCTACAGGCAAGTATGAAATAAACTGCAAATATATGCAAATGTATATGGGTCAGGTAGCCAACCCAGCACTCTGATATAGTTTGTACACATTGCACATATTTCCTCCTACTAGGGATTAATTGTCCACACCTGCATTCCATGTATTACTGCACTGTTCACCTACTATCTCTGTCGTGCATGAATCTCATGCATGTGTGTGCAAGTGTCACTGCAGTCTCATATAACACTCTACCTCTATTACCAGGTCATATTTGGTTACCAGGTGAGTTCTAGGTATATATCAGTCAATCAATATTCAGCAGTGGCTCACTAGCTCCGTTTGATAAATGCTATGAGACTTGACAATATCACTGGCTGTGTTCTACATGAACTACAGAGTGAACTCGCACCTCACCTGTGTGCCCTGTTCAATCACAGCCTCACCTCAGGCTTTGTCCGTGCCAAATGGCACACTGCTACAGTCATCCCTCTCCACAAAAGCGGAGCAACTACAGACCTAGGGAACTATCTCCCCATTAGCCTGAAGAGTCTGATATGCAAAGCTATGGAACGCATAATCATGGACTAAATAAAAAAGGATATAGGGAATCTCCAAACTCTGGATCCTACACAGTCTGGTTTTGTGAAGGTTAGATCATGCCTGCTCAACTTGGTTGACTTCTTTGAGTCAGTCACCAAAGCTGTGGATGAAAGCAAGGTGGTTCATACAGCCTACCTTGATCTGGCCAAGGTTTTTGATATCATTCCCTACTCAGGAATCATAGAAAAACTCACTAAGCTTGGCATCAACCCCTGTATCACTAGGTGGGTTCTAAACTGGCTCACAGATAGAACCCACAGTGTGAAAGTAGCTGACTCCAAGTAAGACTGCTGATTAGTCACAAGTGGAGTCCCACAGGGTTCAGTCCTGGGTCCACAAAGGAACTTTGGCTGACAAAGTTTGCAGATGATTGCAAGTTGTGAGCTATTATTAACTCCCCAAGTGATGCTGACATCCTACAGAATGGCCTCACTGTGACCAACGACCAGTGTCAGAACCATGGCCTTAAGCTAAATGCCAAAAAATATGTCGCCATACCCTTTGGGAAAAACCCAGTTCCCACGAATTACTACATTGATGGTAGTCCACTGAACTCAGAAGATGTTATAAGAGATCTGGGAACACAGGTTGATAGCAACCTCTCTTTTGATCACCACATTACCACTGTGGTCAGAAAGTCCTTCTATGTGGCACATCTCATTACTAAGGGTTTTGCATCCAGGAAGAAAGAGGTCATTGTCTCCCTCTACTCTTCCCTCATTAGGCCAATCATCGAGTACAATGCCCAATTTGGCATGTACCTCACTAGACACCTGCAACAACTGGACAGGCCACAAAAGTACCTCACAAAGAGGATCCTATGCCTTAAAACACTTGTCCTATATGGACAGACTCAAAAAACTCCAACTATTCTCTGTCTCATATTGTTTACTTAGAGGCGATCTCTGCTTGACATACAAAGCCATGTCTGACCCAGCTCTGTTAGAAATGCTACATCTAAAAAAATCCCAATCCATCCGCACCACATGCTTCAGAGACCTCAACCTCATTACCACAATTAACAGAACATGTTGGAGGGACAGGTTCATAACCCAGAGACTGCCCATGCTATGGAACAGACTTCCCATGCATGTCAAGCAGAGCACCTTGCTGACCCTCTTCAAGAGAAATCTTGATGAGTGGATGGGTAACAGAAAATTCACCCCACGGATAACACCAGTGGCTCTACTCGACAGAGGCACTGGGAACTAAGGTCAGGTGGCACTATGCCAGGGTAATCCTATGGCTAGGCTTGTAAAGGCCCCAGGGCCATTAGCCTAGTACACACCTATTAACCTATGAACATATGAACAGTAGCCTAGTAGCCGAGTACATTTCTGCAAACTACAAAATGGAGCCATGACAGCTCCAAATAAAGGGTGTGTATAATGTGGAAACCATGCCAATGGCCAAATATATGGCCATTGGCATGGACGACAGGTGCAAAAAAAAAAAAAAACATTTATTTTTTTTTAGCCAATTTCAGCTGTTTAAGCGTAGGGCAGTGGCATGCAAATGGGACGGGGCCAAAAATGAAAAAATAAACCTGAAATAAGCATTTTATCTAAAATCACAATTTTGCCATTACACTCAATGGCAGGCAGAAGACAACATGACCTGTGAATAGTGGCTGCTAAGGAGGAAGGCTCAGTGTGGGTCTTGTAACTAGGCATTAGCAGGCAATCCTATGCAAATGAGGGTAATGATACTGATTCCCAGATCCCTCCTCATGGCTAGCCTGCACCCAACTGTGTTGGTTCATTAAGACCATGGTGCAAGCCTAAGAGCTAGCTGACATAGAGGGGTATGTCAGGCATACTGTAAGCTTACTGGAGCCCTGTGGCTCAGGTTTGCTCTTAGCTTAGCAGAGCTAAGCAAGGGGGTGTATCTGAGGCTGTCTAGCATTCTTTACATTGCCTAAATGGGTGTACATGCTGTGCACCATGTTTTAAAGAAAAAAAAAGTAAACAAGGAAATAGCAGCTCCGTGCACATCTGAGCACTGTGTTTGCATGGTGCACCCCTGTGCTTAAACAGGAAGGCAATGGGAAGGGAAAACAGCAGTAGAAAGATAATCAAGGAGGACTAGAATAGCTGGCAGGTGAAATGTATCAGAATCAGCCAATTACACAGACAGCAGACCAGCCCAGCCCAGCACACCACTATAAACTATGCAAACACCTTTCCCTCTATTTTTTCCCACAAACTCTACACCACTGGTGTACACAAGAGGGGAAATTTTACCAAACAAAAGCAACAAAATGATAGGGGCTGCAGCAGCTATCATAAATCAACATGTGGAAGAGGCTGAGGGTGGTGAGGATGAGAATGCTGATGACCAACCCACATTGAGGAGAAGAGTGTACAGACCCAGGGTTACCTACCAGGGGCTACATGAGCTGGAGATAGTGGAGCACTATAGGGTGGACAGGGACCTCCCTCAGCAAAGTGTTGAGCTGTGCTGGGCATGCCTCACACACAGAACCAATAGAGGGGAACCCATCCCAGTGGAGACCAAGGTATGTGTAGGCCTAAAAATACTAGCCAAAAGTACCTTCCAAAGGCCAACTGGGGATATCGTGGGGAACTCACAGGCATCAGCATGCAGGGTACTCCACCAGTTCCTGGATGCCATGTCAGCACATGCCGGTGAGCACATATATTTCCACAACACCCACGAGGCATTAGTCAGCAATATGTGTCTCTTCCACCAAATAGCAGAATATTCTGAGGTAGTGGGTACTATGGACTGCACACTCATATGCATCAAAGCACCACCCAGTGAGTGGGGTAGGGTTTACATCAACTGCAAGGGCGTCCCCTCCATCAACTGCCAGGTCATGTGCGATGCCTAGTGCATTATAATGAATGTGTGTGCTGGCTGCCCTGGAAGCTATCACAACTCCCATATCTGGCATCTGACCCAGCTGTACCAGAGATTTGCCATTGGGGACATCACTTATGGTCACCTAGTGGGGGATGCTGGTTACGCACTTGAGCCGTGACTGATGACACCCATCAGAAATGCACACACACCCAAACAAGAACTCCATAATGAGGCACATGCACAGACCAGAATCATAATAGAGCATGTGTTTGGGATGCTCAAGTCACGGTTCTGGTGCCTGGACACATCCAGTGGAGCCTTAGAGTCTGCACCGGCAACATGTACCCAAATTGTCATCGTTTGTGCCATGCTACACAATATGATCCTGTGAAAACAGCTCCAGCAGGAACAGCACTGGGCAGGGCCACACAGCCTTCCACCATTCCCAAGGCCTGCACAGGCACAGAGTGACTCGGAGGAGGAACAACCTGAGCCTGCCCCAGTAGGCAGAAGGAGGTGTGCCCAGTATGCCCAGGCCATGGCAAAGAGGCAACGCATAGCACATACACTGACATGGTAGGAACCCAGGGAATGACACCTCTCTCTTGACTCACACATACAGTAAAAGGGATGCCAAACATGACACTACCTGTGCTTAACCATGTATAGGGAGTGTACTATGTGCATCCAACATAGCCATTCCTCCAGCACCATCCTCAATACTGGCACAGCCACAAGGTAAGTCACTCTTCCTATCAATTGCCGAATGGAGTAGTATGTGTTGTTACTTATATCTATGGTATGGATGTGAGCATGCAAGGAAATCGGGTGGCTGAATGGCATGCTAGCAGATAGTAGACATCTATAGTGGCAGCATGAGAGCTGTAACAAATACTGGTGTCACCATAGTAGCCAGTACTACATAAGGTGACAAAATTCACTGCAGGAAATGTGCTGGGCCACATGTGTGTCCATAGGACACACACATGCCAGTTGCAGAGGCTCACATACCCAAAAACAGTCTCAGCCAGCAGGACAGGTGTAGACAAACACAAACAAAGGCTGTGCTAAGTCCACTGAGTGATGGCTATGGAGAAAATCCCTCCCCCCAGACTTACACAGACAGACTACAACAGGTCAGGCAATGGGATGTTAGTTCTGAATGGGTAAGAAGTCAGAAACTGAAATGTAGGTCAATCAAACCTAAGACCTGTAGTACATTGATATGCCTCTAGTCAGCATGATAGGTCAGAATACAGAATGAAATGGAGTACCTGAAATACCAGTACAGTCATACCAAATGTGTACAAGTGTCAGGTGTGCCCCCCCTAATCCTATGTAAAAATGTATTGCAGTCAGGTGTGCCCCCCAATCCTATGTAGAATTCCAGAGAAAAAAACAGTCCAAATGCACCATTCAATAAATAGTTTAATAGCTCAGGACATAAACAGCATAAATAGCAGAACAAAGCTTTTGAGTAAAAGACTCTTCTTCAGTGTTTAATAAAATTGCCCTACCATAGCACAAGCATATATACAACCACCCAGCCAAAGTACAAACTTAATAATAGCAGCATTTACATCCTTAAAGTGACCCACATCTTATAAAAGTTCCCTTAAAAGTGAGCCTCATTGAGGCTTATATTCTGTCATGTCTATCTTTTAAAATAGGTTTCATACTATTATTCACATTTAAACCTGGCATATGGTCAGCTCTAAAAAATTAATCCATTTATATTCAGCCAACTCCATTTTATTTATTAAATTACTCTCATTTTTACTTTTAAACACAACTTGCAAGATTCTAAATTGAAATGTGTGCTCATTACCTGCAGTTGCTATATGCTTAGCCAAAGCATTTGTAAGGACATTTCTACAAATGCAGAACAATGTGCACTTATTCTCTCTTTTAGTTTTTTTATTTGTTTTACCAATAAAGAAACATTGGCAGCATACACAGTTAGCAAAATAAATCACATTTTCTGCGTTACATGTTCCAGCAGCTCTAAATTCAAATGGCTTTAGGCTAATTGGGTGTATAAAACGTAAGTCCATATAAATATCTGCACAATGTGTGCAGTTTTAACATGGTTTAGTGCTGAATTTATTAATGTTTTTTGTAGCACATTATCTCTCCTTATATCCTTGTAGCAAAATGTTGCTTTAAATTCTTTTCTCTTTTAAAAACAAAATGTGGTGTCTCACCTACTAGATTAACAAATTCTTGACTGGCTATAAGTATAGTCCAGTTCTTTTTAATTATTTGCTTAACAAAACCTGTGTGTTGGTTATATTTCATCATATAATTCAATTTATCCATAGTTCTATTTGATTTGGCTCTCTCCACCACAACATTTTCAACTTTACCACTCAAATATGTTCTGGCTGTGTCATTCCTTAACCCAGTAACTATCCCCTTCATCTGTTGTACTATAACTTCATTATAACCCCTTTCCATAAAACAGTCTGCCATCTCATTCATTTCCAGCTCAAAAATTACATCTTTCGTGCCAAGTCTGCTAGCTCGCATAAGCTGACATTTTACTACCCCTTTAAAAATATGCCTGGGGTGTAAGCTTTGTGGGTGTACATAGTTACTAACGTGTAGATCTTTCCTATGAATTTTGGAATTAAAATACACATCTCTAGAAATGACTATATCCAAAAAGTTAATTTCATCCAAAGATGAGTTCACTTCAAATCAAAAAAAGTTTGTGGTGGTGTGCAACAATTCTACAAATGCAGTAAGTTCTTCCTTAGTGCCATTCCATAACAGGAAGACATCATCCACAAATCTTTTAAAGAAGATTAGGGGCAGGATTCATGAAGGCTTGCACGGCATGTAAGAAACTTGCAACACTCCATGCAAGCCTCGCAATCCAGGAACAGCCCTAAACTCTGTGTAAGAGACCAGCTAAAACGTCTCTTACACGGACTTGGCGTGGACATGCTAAATACCTCACTTGCAGCTGAAAGGTATGCAAATGAGGTATATTAGCGATCCACGAAGCAGAAACCAGTCCGTGTAAGAGACATTTTAGCTGCAGAAATGTACTCAGTTGACAACTGAGTACGTTTCTGCAAATTCCACAACGGAGCCATGTCAGCTCCAAAAAAGGGTGCATATGTCTCAGGCAGCATGCCAATGGCCAACTATGTGGCCATTGGCAAGGTAACCCGATGCAAAAATATTAAAAATATAATTTTTTTTTTCGGCGATCGCTGATGTTTAAACCCAGCGCAGCCCCGCGCAAACGGGCTGCGCTGTATGAAACCATAAAAAAGAAGGTTATAAACCCACAAATGTGGGTTTCATGCAATACATGGAATGACAATGCAGGGACCAGCAGACCAAAAACAACATGGCCACCATGTAGTGGTTGCTAAGGGGGGAAGCTGAGTCTAAGACATGTAACTAAGCATTAGTAGGCAATCTCAAGTAAATGAGGGTTAGGATACTGAATCCCACATTCACATAGCAAATGAGCACAGTCTGAGTAGTGTAAGAGATACATAAGGGGGAGGAATAAAGTAGGAGATAGGAGACATCACAGGGGGGAATGGTAGAAAGAAATGCAGTTCATTGGAGGTCAGTGTAACATGACAGATGACAGACACAGATCATGGAAAGAGGTGTGCCACTAGATAAATCAGGGAAAGTCAAGAAATGAAAGGTGCACACTGTTACTTACACCAAAGTTTCTTGCTGGGCGTGCATGCGCACATGTGCGTGCACCATGAAGCGCGAGTAGGGCAGTGTGCGTGCGTGTAAGGCAGACTGAGCATGTGGGAGTGTCTTGGGAGATGTTTAAAACTGTTTGCGCTGGTGTGCGCACGTGTAGGGCAGGCTGAGCATATTGGAGGCTGTTGGCAGACGTGTAACAGTGTTTGCGTGGGTGTGCGCGCGTTTTAACCCGAATAAGTAGATTCTGAACTGTGTAAGCACATGTGCATGCATGTAAGCCACTGTGAGCGTGTTTCTGCTGGTATGCACGTTGCTCCCCCCTGAGGAAACAGAAAGGAAAAAGGAAGCAACAGAATTAATAGGAAGCTAGCAGGGATAACTGCTGAAGCTAGCAGGTGAAAACAATTAGAAGCAGGCAATTACACAGGTAGAATAGTAGCCCAGCCCAGCACTTAAAACTCTGCAAACAGTAGTGCAGGATGTTTCTCTTAAGAGACACTGCAAGATAGGAGTAAGCTAATAGAAGTGAAAACTGAAAAAGCTTCACTCAGAGCAGAAATGTTAGGGGCTGCCATAGCTGTCATAATGAGACATAGGCAACTTGCTGAGGGTGGTGACAATGCAGATGGTGCCAGACAACCCACAGTGAGGAGACGGAGAAGAGTGTACAGGCCCAGGGTCACCTACCACGGGTTACATGAGCTGGAGATAGTAGAGCGCTATAGAGTGGACAGAGAGCTCCTGCAGCAAATTGTTGAGCTGTGCAGGCCACGCTTCACACACAGAACCAACAGAGGGGAACCCATCCCAGTGGAAACCAAGGTATGTGTTGGCCTAAGAATACTAGCAACAGGCTCCTTCCAGAGACCAACTGGCGATATGATGGGGATATCACAGGCATCAGCCTCCAGGGTACTGCACCAGTTCCTGGATGTCATGTCAGCACATGTCGGTGATCATGTATATTTCCCCAATGCCCATGAGGTATTGGCCAGCAATATGCGTCTCCTCCAGCAAATAGCGGAATACCCTGAGGTAGTGGGTGCAATAGACTGCACGCACATATGCATCAAAGCACCAGCCGGTGAGCGGGGTAGGGCCTACATTAACCGCAAGGGCTTCCCCTCCATCAACTGCCAGGTCGTGTGTGATGCCCAGGGCATAATAATGAATGTGTGTGCTGGCTGCCCTGGGAGTTACCACGATTCCCACATCTGGCATTTGACGCAGCTGTACCAGACGTTTGCCAATGGGGACATCCCACACTGACACCTAGTGGGGGATGCAGGTTATGCACTGGAGCCGTGGCTGATGACACCCATCAGAAACGCACACACACCTGAACAGGAATGCCATAATGAGGCACACTCACAAACACGTAATGTAATAGAACGTGTGTTTGGGCTGCTCAAGTCACGGTTCCGGTGTCTGGACACATCTGGTGGAGCCTTGCAGTACACACCAACTACATGTACCCAAATTGTCATGGCATATGCTATGCTACATAATATGATCTTGCAAAAACTGCTGCAGCAGGACCAGCATAGGGCTGGGCCAAACAGCCCCCCACCATTGCCAAGGCCATCACAGGCAGAGCGTGACTCGGAGGAGGAACAACCTGAGCCTGCCCCAGTAGGCAGAAGGAGGTGTGCCCAGTATGCCCTGGCCTTGGCAAAGAGGCAACACATAGCACATACACTGGCTCAGTAGGAACCCTGGGAATGATAACCCCTCTGACTCACTCAAATAATAACATGGATGCCTAAAATGACATGACCTGCTCACAAACATGTACAGGGAAGTGTAATATGCGCATCCGACAGAGGCAGCCCTGCAGCACCACCTGAGGCATGAATGCCATGTGTTAAGTAATGTAACACCATGTACTATATGCACACCTGAGCATCCTGACTAACATCCACCCTCACCAAGCATGAAGCCACAAAATGACGATGGGATGATCAAGTGCAATAACTGGCTGAAGTAATGCAGTTAGTCAAAGGGGAGCCAATGTGTTTCAGGCTGGGAAGACATGCGGAGCATGACATGATGCACCACATGCTAGGGGTGGCATGCACCTATCATGCCATGCCCCATGGATACTGGCAAAGGCTGTCAGTACCCACAGCATGCCCTTAATAGGTAAGTCTCAAAACACAAACCCACCTTCATAGGTTCCACAAGGGATAGGAACCTAGATGTAATGCTACCCAATGCCAGAAGTCTAAACAGCAAGATGTGTGCAGTGTAAATGCACACAGTATGGAGAATGTAGATACCAGTCCTGTAATAGAGAACTGGGTCAAGGCTCACATCAGCACCCTAACACTACCAGGTCACACCTCATACTGTGCTGCACAGCCGCAAAACATAGAACAAGCTACAAAAGGAGGGTGACTAGCAATAAATGTCAAGGATAACCACACCCCCATGTTGGTACCACAAAAAGAAGCAGCATGGATTAGCCATGGTCAAATACCAATGGCTAAAACCACCTCCCAGTATATAGCCTGCTGCAGACTACTGTCCTAATACCAGGAACTGCACCTGGCCTATGTTGGAATACATGAATATATCAAGCCCCCCAAACCACATTATATTGCTTGACTGAAAATACCCAGACATACACCAGGAGCATTATAATAGCACAAACACAGTAGGAGAAAATTTCCCAGAATCCATAAACCAAAATGCCCAGGAACAATGTACCACTCCCACAAGAGGGGTAAGCATACTGGATGTGATAATCAGCAACATGTGTACTGGATGGCAAGATGAGAAGTGTACCCCTCACCGGTAAGACCAGACCATAGAGTAATCACACTGGATATACACATCCTGACCCCAGTCCCTGGCCAGAATACCACAGTGAAAAACATGTGTAAAGCATAGGTTGCAGCCCTCCAAACTGATGTTGAATCCACGAAAGGCCCTGTGCAAGTGCAGAATATGAGACACACCACAGAACATGTTATACAGGCATTCCATGAACACAGCCAGGAATGCTTGGAGTATGTAATCACAAATATCAACAACACACAATGCCATACACGCAGGCATCTGGCATGCTGGACTCCAGCCATTATCAAACCATGCAAAAGAATGAGGAAGCTACCACATGATAGAGCAAACATAAAAAGGGAAGTAATCACTGACCAGTAGTATGGCAATAACATATGTCCACACATACAATCCACTAAGTCCAGCCACAGCAAGTAGAATCTGTGAATCCAGAGGCAATGTGACACCAGTCCCAAGTACACAGACAACCACAACACCCCCCAATAAATACAAATATATGTGATAGATGCAACCATGTATCCAAACCAGAGGTTGAGCTCCACCAACTCAGTACTGTCAAAACTAGTCAGGAGGAGAAGGTAACCACATACACCACAAACCCAGTCCCACATAGACCTACCACAACTGTAAACCAAACACATAAACACAGACAAATATTCCCGGAGGCCTTAATTACAAACACACCACACTAACAGAAGCCTCCAAAGCAGATCACAAGCAACCACAACCTTCAAACATAGCACATGCAATGAATAGTATGCAAAGCTGGTGTGCCAAACAGTCACAGGCCAGAAGGAGAAACAACATGCCTGATACAGTTGTAATAGGTGTCTGTATAGGCAGACACTCTGCTGTCCCACTCACCAGACTGAACAAGAGAAAGGGTAGAGTAAGCTGCCTGTAGGCTGCCACAAAATGCCACATAACACAAGTACGCAGGTCACCCCAAAGCAAGCAGAAATATGATGCACTCAATGTCCATGCTGGTGTGAATGGCCTGAGATGTACCTCCCTGGTCAACATGAAAAGAGACATGGATGATCCCTCTGAGTATGTACCCCAGGCCGGTATGACACTGGCTATGTGCAGCATCCAACCCTCACCAAGAATGATGCCACAGTACAAACACAGAATGCTCATGTTTAACAGCTGGCACAGTTACAGCTGTCAGTCCAAGAGGGTCTAATGTCTGTCTGCTTGAGATGTCAAGCATGACAAGCCATGCTGCTGTTCCAGGGATGGCTTGCACCTGTTACCCCTGTGCGTCTGGACACTGGCCTTTGCCGCCTCCATAGAGCCGTATGTAGGCAAGGCCAAAAAGACTACCCATCACCCTAGAAAACATAACTGGTGGGAAACATAAGGGTAATGCTGACCAATGCCAGATGTGTAAACTGCAATATGCATGCCCCTGAGGCACTTCCCATTATGGAGAACATCGATGTCTGTGCAGCGACAGAAGCCTGCTGCAAGCCTAGTGATAGCACACCAGCACTACTAGGTTATACCACATATCATGTGCTCTGGCCCCAACACCTGCACCAAAACATCAAAGGAGGGGGAGTATCCATATGCAGCACAGACACCCATATGGCCAGGTAACTGACAATGCACAAAGCAGCGGAAACCACCCATGTGCACCTAAGTGTAGTCCAAATTGCTGTACAGTCTGTAGCATGTGACAGACCACACTCTCACACACAAGAACTCCACCCAGACATCCTGAAGACACTGGACTGTCCCACCAAATACCAGACAAGGTGCACACAAATTACCACATAGGTGGCAAACCATTATGTATGAAGGAGTAATCAGGGATCTAGGGACACAGGTCGACAGTAATCTGTCATGTGACACTCACAATGCCAATGTGGCTAGGAAGATTGTTGATATTGGACACCGTATCATGAAAGGATTCACATCTACATCAACAGAGGTCACTGTGCCGCTGTACTGTTCCCTTATCAGACCCATAATCTAGTACAATGACTCATATGGGATGTACCGTACGTGACACCTGCAGCGGTTCGGAAGACCTCATAGTTACCCCACCAGCAGGATAAAGGGTGTGAAATATATGTCATATGCTGCCTGGCTGTAGACACCCCAGCTGAATGCAGTCACAGACTGCCTACACAGAGGCATTGTATGTCTGTTGTACAAGACCATGTCCAACACAGGAGTAATGGACATGCCCCACTACAGGAAATCAAAGCCATTGGAGCTGTGAGAGTGACAGATGTCAGCCTCAACACATAATGAAATAAGAAGTGCTGGAGGGACAGATACATAACCCAGAGGCTCCCCACACCCAGAAACAGAATCCCAATCCATGTTAGGCAGAGCCCCTCACTGACACCCCTCAACAGGAATATTGCCAAGTGGATGGATGATTGTACATATATACTGGGGGTCCTCACTGTGTCACGACCAGACAGAGGCACAGTGAAGAAATTCATAAATGGCCATAATAGAACATAGCAAGGGGTGGCGAAAGACACACACACTCTGGCTAGGCTTACTAATGGCCTAGGGTGTATAGCCTAGTATGAACCCATGAACCTATGAAGATACAAAATGTACAGGACACTAAGGATAATCACAAGGCTTACCCAAATGATGGTAGGAACCATGTTGGGCATCCACAGATTTGCTCCGAATCACACAGATATTACAAACAACATACCAAACACACACACATATTGCTAACATACAACCTGTCAGGTGCAGTGCAAACACCCGAAAGTGCAAAATACCTATCCCAGCAGACTGATGGTCCCCTGACATTGCAGATGCTGAGGTAACAGCCATCATCTGCAAAGCAGAACACACAGCAGCAAAGGTATGTGATGGTGTCCTGGGCTGAGGCCAACATGGACTCCAAGAATAATGGAATGCCAAATCACACTACTGCCCAATATCAGCCTTACCACTGGATATGTACCCAAAGAGCAGTGTACAACAACAGTGGTCCATCACAACAAAGGCGTTGCCGGAATGGATACTGCAAACTACCACCCCTGGATCCTGACAAGCTTGTTCTGCACAGCTATGGAAAGGATCAGTATGTACCGCAGGCAGAAGGCTATTGTGGACCTACTGATACTGAACCCTACACAGTGTGGCTGTCGTAACTGCAGATCCTGCCCCTAAATATGTTTGACCCATTTGAAGCAGTCATTAAGGTCATTGATGAGGGCAATGTGGTCCACACAGCGTAGCTGGACCGTGCACTTGCTTCTAGACAATACCGCACGAGTTCAGTATGGATATGTTCACCAGCTTAAATATATACCCCTATGTCAGTAGAGGGGTTGCAAACCAGACCAAGGACAGAACTGACATGGTCAGACATGCCGCATCCATGTCAGACTACAAAGCAGATATGAGTGGCATCCCATAAGGCCTGGTCTTGGCCCCCCCCCATTCTGTATATATGTCCCTTAGGTATAGGCCAACATGGAAGGACTGTGACTGAACATGTATGCAGAGGAGTACAAACAGCCCACCATATCCGACCCCCAGCTGACACAAGCAACCCACAAAAGGGCCACCTACAAACAGACAACTGGAGCCCTAGCCATGTCAGCAAGCTAATTGCAGAACTGTGTATAGACAACCACCGTGGATATACAGTAAGTGCCCACAAATTACCACACAGGTGTTAACTCATGAAGTACCTAACATGTAATGTGAGACCTGGGTACAAAAGGTGATAGATATCCTGCACTGGACAAACATGTGGCTGTAGTGTTCGCAGAAACATATACTATATACCCACCCAAACATGAAGGTTGGCAGATGTAGATAAGGGGAACTCACTGTGGCTCTGCAGTCATCCTCCATCAGTGTCACAATTGACTACAATAGCCCCTGTGGGATATACCGCAGCAGACACCTCCATCAACTGTAAAGTCCACAACAGTACCCCACCAGGAGTAGCAAAGAGCATGAACAGATGCCATGTGTTGCCTGAGTAAACAAACTGCAGCCCCACACACCGCCATACTGCCCAGCTACAGGCAAGCTGTGCCTGATGTATGAAGCCATGTCCAACCTGGAATCAATGAACATGCTGCACCTTGTACAATCTGAATGGCAGTGAGCTATGCACATGAGAGACCTGAACCCCAGCACTGACATACATAGGACAAGCTATACAGAATGATCCATAACACAGAAGGCACCCCCACTCTTCAGTAAACTCCTGGTACAGGTCAGCCAGAGAGTCACATATCGACACCCCTCAAGAGGAATCATGATGAGTGGATGGGAGATGGTAGGCTAACCCTGGGTATCACTGTTATGTCAGAGGTAAACGGAGGCACAGTATACTAACCATGACATATGTCATGGCAAACTCCAGTTACAATGTGTGTCAAAGGACAAACACACCCTGTGACTAGCATCATAAATGGCCTAGGGAACATCGCTAGTGTTTGCCAATGTCCACCCATGTTGTGGAATACACTAGCAATGTTGGACGAGCCTGGTGTAGGTAGTCCATTTCTGAACATAATGCAACATGGTCATATGTGCACAACTGGCCCCTACACAGTCTGTTGTGCTCACTATGAAGATGTCAAACAGTCATAGGACTAAAGCCCAGGATACTGTCCACCACAGTGAAAGTACTGAACCAGTACACTATACGGTACTACAGTGTTAGGTCATTATGAAAGTATGTTGAGAACTGTCTGCAAAGTATCCCATGCAATCCCTGCAGGCACAGTATAATCCCTGTTGTGGCAGACACAAAGCAGTTGGCCAGTTAGTACACAACATGACACCCAACACACAACCATAAACGTGAGATATTGTTGAAGTTCACACACACCCAAATATGTGGTGGACTTCAGACTGCAATATATGGAAAGCTCACACTGGGCATGCTCGCACACTTTGATAAATGAGGCATATGTCAGACAACATGCCATGGAAAGGCTGAACTGGGCATGCTCACACACGTAGGCCATATCTCCGTTTAGCAGTTGGCCACACATATCTGGTATTTGTACGTGTCAGTCCAAGAACCAACCACAACACAGCAATCTGCCCAGTGCACACAGTAAATGACTACAGAGACATAAGTGATATAGTGGATCGCCATCATATGCAAACATCTTCCACAGATACACAAGTTGGTCATAGGAAAAGGGAATGCTATGGCAATAAAGACCTGCAAACAGTAGAACAGCACAACAAATATTGTGCATCCGACAATTGAACATATGGGTGTAGAGGTCAATACTAGGCTTGTTGCCCTAGGGAATGACAGCTCAGCCAGAGTGTGCTTGGCATCTGCATCCCCAGGACAGTAGGCTACTGTGCCACTGTAAAGTAGGTCACAGAAGGCAACATGTGAGGCTAGTGAGCTGTGCCTCTGTCAAGCAGGGGCACCGTGGAGGTCCCAGGGATTGAATGTGCTAAGCCACAGCCATGTTGTCGGTGTGTGCTGGGAGAGGGTTGCTGAGGATCTCTGACAGTAGGTGTCCATCAATAACAGACTGAGGGGAGCCCTATCTGCATTCTCTGGACGATTCCACTGTCAACACTGTGTTGTAATGATTATGTGTGAATGAATTGCCGTGCCGGAACTGTTCACAGATGTCTTCCCCCTGTGGGCTACAGCTCTGCAATGTATTAGCTCACTCTGTATGTTGTACGGCGCATGTACGGCTGGTGTACAGCTGACAGGTGTCTTGTTGTGGAGCAGTCATGGGTATATGTGGGATAGCATGATCAATGCAAACCGTACACATGCTCATAGAATGCAATTGTCAAGGATTATGCTGAGTGGCCAGTATAGTCCCCCAGCATGGGTCCTCTGAAGTCGTCCACCCAGTCTTCACAAGTGTAGAGTCTGCTTGTGCTAAATACAGTTTGTGTGCAGTGACAACCTTGCCTGGAGGTGGAGATGGGATATGGATGTCCAGGGAAAGGTGGGTAGGGTCAGATATCAACAATGGTGGTCTACCTCTGGTGTGGAACAGTGAGTACCCACATTGCAGATGGACAGGTGCAATATGTATTCCCCCATGTGGCTGTGGTGTGTGGTTCTGCCATAGCACATGGACCCACAAATTGTAGTGGCTGTAGCATAAAGTGGTAGAGGCCTGAGTACTTCTCACACACAATATGCCTGTACCTGATGTTAACAACTGGAATGGTGTATGTGAACACCTGCATATCCCGGCACTGTTCCCAGGGAAGCTAAGTGTGTGTCCTGGATGTGGGTGTGGTGTTCTGGACTGGTTGTGTTGTGTGTTACAGGTCCTGTGGTCACAAAGCATGGTATAGAACATAACCTGCCAGTGTGATGTGCATATCTGACCCTGACGTAGGTGGCTGCAAATGCATATATATGCTATCCCCCACCTGACAGGTAGTACTACATGTACATACCTCTGTAGAAATAAAGATGTCAGTACCCTATAAATACTGCAGGTGCAGAACAGATGCCCAATAATTCGGATAGTGCGCTCTGCTAATGCGTCTCCCTCAAGTGTCATAATATAGTTAGGTAGGGGTTTGAATCCTGCAAATGCTCAGTGTGTGTGAGACAGAAATGTCCCTTTTGGCAACTGGGAAAACACACTACAGGATGCACATTCCCCTTTCTAAACACTGATGATTTCAGCACCCTATAATTACAGCAGGAGAAGGGAAACCTCCCAGTAATGCGAATAGCGCGCTCTGCTGATGCAGCCATCTCAAGTGTCATAACATAGTTAGGTAGGAGTTTGAATCCTGTGCATGCTCAGTATGTGTGGAGGGGATTAGTGTGTGTTCAAGACTGTATGAAAGAAGTATCCCTTTTGCCAATTAGGAGAACACACTACAGGATGCACATTCCCCTTTCTAAACACTGATGATGTCAGCACCCTATAAGTGCAGCAGGAGAAGGGAATCCTCCCAGTAATGCGAATAGCGCACTCTGCTAATGCGTCCGTCTTGAGTGTCATAACATAGTTAGGTAGGGGTTTGAATCCTGTACATGCTCAGTGTGTGTGGAGGGGGTTAGTGTGTGTTCAAGACTATATGAAAAAAGTATCCCTTCTGCCAACTAGGAGAACACACTACAGGATGCACATTCCCCTTTCTAAACACTGATTATGTCAGCACCCTATAAGTACAGCAGGAGAAGGGAAGCCTCCCAGTAATGCGAATAGCACGCTCTGCTAATGTGTCCGACTCAAATGTCATAACACAGTTAAGTAGTGGTTTGAATCTTACAAATGGCAAGTGTGTGTGTTTGGATGAGGGGGGTTACTGTGTGTGCAATTTTGTGTGAGGGAAATGTCCCTTTTGGCAACTGGGAGAACACACTACAGGATGCACATTCCCTTTTCTAAACACAGATGATGTCAGCACCCTATAAGTACAGCAGGAGAAGGAAAGCCTACCAGTAATGCGAATAGCGCACTCCGCTAATGCATCCGTCTCGAGTGTCAGAACATAGCTAGGTAGGGGTTTGAATCCTGCAAATGCACAGTGTGTGTGGAAGGGGCTAGTGTGTGGGCAAGTCTGTATGAAGGAAATATCCCTTTTGGCAACTAGGAGAACACATGACAGGATGCACACTCCCATTTCTAAACACTGATGATGTCAGCACCCTATAAGTACAGCAGGAGAAGGGAAACCTCCCAGTAATTCGAATAGCGCACTCTACTAATGCGTCTCTCCCAAGTTTCATAATATAGTTAGATAAGAGTTTGAAACCTGTAAATGGCATATGTGTGTGTGTTTGAATGTGGGGACTCTGTGTGTGTGCAATTCTGTATGAAAAACATGTGCTTTTTTGAAATCAGGAGATCACACTACATGATGCACATTACCTTTTCCAAACAGTGATGATGACAGCACCCTATACATACAGCTGGAGAAGAAACATCAGAATAGCGCAACCTGCTACAGCGTCACTCCCAAGTGCCATAACATATTTAGGTAGGGGTTTAAAACCTGCAAGTGTCTAGTGTGTGTGTGCTTGGATGTGGGGAGTTTGTGTGTGTGCATTTCTATATGAAAAACATGTTAGTTTTGGCAATCAGGAGATCACACTACCTGATGCACATTACCCTTTCAAAATACTGATGATGCCAGCACCCTATAAGTACAGCCAGAGAAGAGGAGCTATCTAGTAATCCCAATAGTGTGCTTTACTAATGCGTCTCTTTCACGTGTCGTGACTTAGTTAGGTAGGGGTATGAATCCTGCAAGTGTGTGTGTGGGGGTAGTAGGGTGTGTGTAAATGCAAGTGTGAGAGAACAGATCCTTTTGGCAAATACTACAATACACCAGATGCTGCATATTCCCCCAGTAAACACAGAGGATGTCACCTCACTATCAGCACAGCCAAACAGGGCTAGTTGGCCAGTAATGCCAATAGTGCGCTCTGCTACTGTGTCTATTACCATTGTCAGAGTACAGATAGGTATGTTTTGGTAACCCACAACTGCCACGTGTGGTTGTGTCACACATTATGACCTTGTGTGGGTCTTTGTACATAACAATGCATGCCATTGCCTAAACCAGCAATGGCATTGCAGACATGATGTATGTGTGTGACACATACATATAAATACCTGTGACCTGCAGTAGTTACCATGTCTGACACATGCCTCGAGTGGATAAATGGTATTTGCAATGTATACCTATATGACTGTGTCTTACTGTGCAGGGGCCGCATGCGGTATGTGTCTATACAGTGTGGGTGTATATGGTAAAATACCTACAGCAGGGGATACACATCTGGTCTGGGCCATATAGTCTACATGTAGTCGATGTACAGGTGCTGCATGTTCCCACCTGTTGTGGTAGTGGTAACATGTCATTCCACTGCAATTCAGTGACCACATGCTGTGAACCCTTCAACTAGTGTGTTGTAGCTACAGTAATGCTCACGCACAATGTTTGGCTGGATGCAGTCCAGCCATATCAGTTCTTGAGACTGTCATATTGCCAGTGTTGTTATGGAGGATAGGTGGTCTTCCTGTGTATGGGAGGGTTGTGTGTGCCAGGCTATGAACCAGATGGCAGTCCGACACACTGTTAGCTGCACATGATTAGGCCCTGATGCTTTGTGCTGTGCCAACAACCTGGAGGTGTGTGTATCTGTGGTGCCTTGGGATACCACCCCCCTGTCCATGTGTGTTACATGTGTAGGGGACGACAGGCATGGTATGGGGCATAACCTGTCAGTGATGGGTAACACCTGGAAGCCATGAATCAGGACTCTGGTACTGCACAGACATTGCAGTTCACCGTGCTGAGGACAGTGTCCAGTGCATGCATCTTGCGGTGTACACTGCTGTTGTTGTGTAGCAGCACTGTTAGTGTCCTAACCTGTGTGATACCTGCGGAGGTGGCTATGTAAACCGTGTCCTGCAACATAAGGCAGTATGTGTGTATCAAGGAGCTTTGCCAATATACATCGGGCCATGGGTGTCACGTGCAAGATGACCCTTACACATCATTGTGGCTTCCCTAGCATGTAAGCACACGTTGACAGCCAGCGGATACCCTATGAATGACATTGGAGACTGAATGTAGACATACAACACCCTTCCTACATATAGTGGTAGCATACCTGGTGAGGGTATGTTGGCAACCAAGATCAGGCTCATACTGGCCTGTGCCACCTGCTGAGAGATCCATTCTATGTTCCCTATCATGTAGTCCAGGGAGGTATGTCTCAGATCAGCCATAGTGGCATGGTCAATGAGTAAGTCATATGTGTCCATGCCTCTGACTGACCTGTATGCATGTGTTCTGTGGTTGACCATAGTGCCCCTGAGGCATATCACTGTGACCTTCACCAGATACAGCCTGTTGAGCGGGACCCCAGTGCAGCACCCAAGACAGGTACCTGACACGTCTGTAGCAGGTCTGTTTTGTAGCCCTACAGGCTGTGAGTGTGTGGCACACGGGATGTGTGTGCCATGTGTGGCATGTGCTCTGTTCTGACAGAACATATGCCTGTGTGCCAGCTGCGGAGGTGTGTGATGCTCAGGCAGGATACTATTCTGAGTCCCCACGTATGCCCCAGAGTGTTCAGCATGCTGTCAGTGCGTGTCAATGTCTGACTTGTATTGTAGTCACTGTAATATTTTTTATTTATTTATTTATTTATCTTACATTTCTTGACTGGGATAGTCCGACTGGATGCATGTCCATTTTCAGCGGAGGCCAGAGGAGAAAAGCTCCAAGGGTAAGCAGATACAGCATTACATAATACCAGCATTACATATTACAAACAGATTATCTACAGAGATTACATAAGTAAGCAAGTTAAACAAGTTCCACAGGTTAAAGTTAGTCCTGAGCACAAGTCAGGATTAAATTAAATTACACAGTAAACTGGTTAACAGATTTTACACATTCGAGTTAGCAAGGCTTGATACATTGACATAGCCAGTTAAGTGACAAATGTTGTTTGAGTCTAGTTTTAAATTGACCTAAGGTGGAAAGTAAGGTAATAGCTGGAAGTGAGTTCCAGGATCTACTTACAGAGTTTGCAAAGAGAGAATCACTGGCTGCGTTATTAATTTTGCTAGTCTGAATTAGTAGTTTGTTAGAGGATCGAAGCGGTCTAGGATTGTTATAGGGGGTGATAATATTTTTAAGTGCAGGAGTATTGTCCGGATTATAGAGGATTTTATAGGCCATAATCAGTTGGTTATACTGTATTAGGCTAGGTAGTTCAAGCCAACCAAGCTGATATTTAGATTGATGCAATGATGTGTCCTAAAAGGCAGCCCAGTGGCAAACCTGGCAATGTGGTTGTAGCAAATTGAGAGTTTGTTAAGGACAGTCTTGTTCATATTCGAGAGTAGAGGGGATGCATACAGAAGGGTTGAAAGAAGGTGTGAGCGAGCTATGGCAATTTTAGCTGGAGGGGTTAGGAAGGCTTTTATTCTGTAAAGTGACCCTAGTTTTGTATTGATGGTTTTGATAGTTTGGTTAACGTGTAGGTCACATTTGAGATTATTATTGTCTATGATGACACCTAATAGTTTAGTAGATGGGTCAGGGGAGATTATTGTGCCATCATTTGATTTTATGGTAAAGGTGAAAGCGGTAGACCTACGTGTTGGTGAAATAACAGCAGTTTAGTTTTTTTGGGATTTAGGATCAGACAATGTTCAGAAAGCCAGTTTTCTATTGTATTAAAGGTGGTCTGGGTAGCTGACCCTAACTCTACTGGAGATGTGGATGAACAAATCAGGGTAGAGTCATCAGCATATTGGATACAGCTGACTTTTGGGATGACAGTATAAAGGTCGTTAATAAAGATGGAGAACAGCAAGGGCCCTAGTATAGAGCCTTGTGGTACTCTGAGGGTGTTAGGTAGAAGGTTAGAGAGTTTGTTCTGCCAGAGGCCAGCCTGCTGTCAACCATTCAGGTAGGATTGAAACCATTGGAGGGCTCCAGTATCTAGACAGAATCTTTGCAGGGTGTGGATTACAAGTTGGTGATCAACCATATCGTATGCCTTGGAAAGATCCAAAAAGAGGGCTGAGGATATATAATTATTGTTGCGATTATGGTTTATAGTGTTAGTAAAGGTTAGGAGGCCTGAAGTAGTGCTGTGATGAGGACGGAAGCCATGCTGAGTGTCTGCCATAAGGCGATTTTGGATTAGGTGGTGCATGAATTGTCTATGAATACATTTTTCCATAATCTTTGCAAGTGGAGAGAGTATAGCTATTGGCCTATAATTGGAGAATTCAGTAGAGCTGCCTCCTTTGTGAAGTGGGATTACATAGGATATTTTCCAGATGGTGGGAATTTTAGCTTCTACTATGGTTCGATTGATTAGTTTTGAGACGGGGTAAGAATAGCATCAGCTGATTTTTGTAGGTACTCGGCAGGGAGTTGATCAGCAGAAAGTGTAGTGGGTTTTAATTTTTTGATCAAGGTATGGATAAGTGAAGTGGTGACTGGCTGGAAGCTGAATGCAAGTAGGTTTCTAGGGGTGCTACTTTGAGGACCAGGGGAGCTAGGAGGTAGTTGGCTAGCTAGGGCTTGAAATGTCTCAGTAAAGAATTAGTTAAAACTATCAGAAACATCTTCAGGGGTTTTATCAATAGTAGCAGCAGGGATTGGGGTTGAAGTTTGTCCAGGATGTAGAATATATGACATGCCATCTGACAGGGTATGGCATTACTGGGTTCAGAGAGCTCAGTTCCCAGATTGGCTGTGTGGTGGCATCCCACACATGTGTTGTACATTCCTGGCCAAGGGTGATGGCTGACTGCATACATGTGGCAGCTGTGACATTGCCACATGACTCACATAAACCACAACTGGACCATAGAGGTGATTCACAGGTTACCTTTGCACATGCTACCCTAGTAGTGTGATTGCCATGGTGAGTACCAACACATAGGGCCAATGGGGAACAACATACTGAAGGTGTGTATGTGTGGGTGTACTGCTACTGTTTCATAGCACTGGCATATATGACTGCACACGTGGGTAAATGCCAGGTAAGACATGTGCAATGTGTCACAGGCTACGTACATGCGTACAGGACAGACAGTGACGTTCTGTCATGTGTAAACTTGACATACGTATCGTACGCTATGCAGATGTCACTAGGAGTCTACAGAAGTACTGTAACTCTGCATTGCAGGTGTAAGCAGTGTTCCAGGGAACCCCAAGTGAACATGCATGCAAACAAAGCTACAGTAAGCAGGGCTGGAAGTAGTGCATTGTACAACAAAGAAGGGGTAACAATAACAGTAAGTAACAATGCAAATATGTAGGCACTATCAACATGTACCCAGGAATACACAGCGCAGATGCCCATGGTAGAACTGATATTATGTCATAGTTAAATGTGATTTGGATTACATTGGTACTGCACACATATCAACATGCGCAAACATCCACATTGCATAGTCATTGTGGGCAACTTGACACCATTACTGTACATGTCCACCATTGCATATCACTACTTGCATTAGCTTCCCCCCTGTGCCCATGTATGCGGCTATCTGTTGACATCCTTACCACCGGCATGCAATTATGTGCAGCTGTTACACTTTGGTACGTACTATGGGTGCAGATGACAATTCAGGACATTCATACGGTTACTGCATCAGGCATGCTGGGATATACACACAGTCATAGCAGCACACTGTACTGTTACCAACATGATACTACTAATACACTTCTATGTAGTCACCCTGTGCATCAGCAACATGTTTACCTGTTCCCGCAATGATGTTGGAGATTGCAGGAGGTGGCACAGTGTCATCATATGCACATGGTGTGAATTAGGTATGCCTGAGTCAGCCACTGATACCACCAATTGACATGTGTGTGTATGTGTGTTGGTGAGGGGCAGCAGTACAGGGTGGGGCAGTGTTGGTGCAGTGTGTGCGTGTATGTGGTCACCCTAGGTGTTAAAATTTTGCATGTGTGTATGCACGCACACAGTTCCACCTCATGGCTGCCATATACAGGGGTTTGTGGACAGCCACAGACTGCACCTGGCAGGTCATACAGATCAGTGTCTGTGGGCACTGATACGGTACCTGTGCCTGGTAGGGGTGCTGCGGACCGTATCCAGTACTAAGCCAGACTGGGTACTGTCATCAGAAGCGGGAGTGTGTTGACTGGACACAGGTCCCTGTTGGGACTGTCCAGAGCCACGTGCACGTGGTCTCCTGGGGTGTTCCAATGACAGCACAAACCCAGCATTGCTGGGGCTGCTGCTGGCACTATGGGGGCATGTGTGGGCCTGTTGTCATCCGCGCCGACTGCCAGCTGCTGCTGTTGCTGGCATACGGCCACGTCGATGCCGCAAACGCCCACCATTGCCCTGGATCATGGACATTTGGTTGTGGAACTGCTGTAATATGTCCCCACAACGTCTGTCTATGACATCGGTGAAATTATGGATAGCATCCGCGATGTCACTCATACTGTCAGTCATGGCTGTGCGACATGCTCTCAGCTCCCTCAGACCCTGTCTGGTGTACCTTTCCATACACGACTGTGCCTGCATGACAGCCCGAAACATAGCTGAGGTTGACAGACCTCTTTGGGCATGTCTGCCAGAGGCAATACGCCCACGGATGCTCCCACGAGAACCCATGGGCAACTGTCTGTGTGGTACCATTGCAGGACCCTGCCCATGGCTGCTGTGTGGGGATGCATGTGCCACAGGTACCACATTACCCTGGTCAATGCCCACTGTATCCTGTCCATCACCTAGGGACAATGGTGACAAAGGATGTACTGGCAGGATGACTGTGCGCAATGATGGGGTTGACAGCTGTGTACTGTCAATTGGCTGACCAATGGCGGACCCTGACACACCTTCCTGTACCATTACACAAATATCATCATTACCAGTACCTGTGGCACCAGATTCAGGTTCCCTGCTGCAGGACACCAGAGCAGCACCAGAACCTGTGGGAGGAAGACAGTAAACACAGTTTACAGTCTCCACACATTGTTACCAGTGATGCACTTATGCACACATGCACACATGGACACATGCACACATGGACACAGGCACACATGCACACATGGACACAGGCACACATGCAGACATGCACACGTGGACACATGCACACAGGCACACATGCACACATGCACACAGGCACACATGCGCACATGCACACGTGGACACATGCACACGTGGACACATGCACACATGCACACGTGGACACATGCACACATGGACACATGCACACATGCACACGTGGTCACATGCACACATGCACACATGCACACGTGGTCACGTGTACACATGCACGCATGCACACATGCACACGTGGACACAGGCACACATGCACACATGCACACGTGGACACAGGCACACATACACACATGCACACATGCACACATGGACACAGGCACACCTGCACACATGCACACATGCACACATGGGCACAGGCACACCTGCACACATGCACACACCGCAGTATACACACAGAGCACTACTGAGTTACACTAGTGTTACTAGCACTATCAGGACTATTATAGGTATTGTTAAACACACTCACCAGCATGGATGGCCTGCCTTGCTGTAACCCTGGAGGGACCTGCAGAAATGATGAGATTAATGTCAGTGGGCACAACTGTGTCATTGATATTGCATATGATACAGTGCAGTAGTACACCAGTTGCCTTTCACACGTCAGCTGCTGATATTGCCAGTATCACACATCCACAATTACATACTATGATGACAGATACATACCACGGACACACCTTACACATGCATAAACTAACAGTGTACAGAACAGTCAAGTGTACATATGGCATATTACCTGCACGCTCCATGTTGTGCTGCTGTGTGGATCCAGCCTCCATCATGATGCAGGTGTACTGTTGTTGCTGTTCCGGGGCTGGAGCCACACACTTAGGAGTAGCCCCTCCAGTCTGGTGAGGGGGGATGTATGGCCACCCCACCTCCTGTGGCAACCTGTTGCCTGTGGATATCTGACGCACGCTGACGGACACTTCTGATTAAATCACTACAGTGATGTCGTACCTGCTCATATGTCCTGTTATGCGTGCCAATATCATTTACCCTACGGACAAGGTCTTGCCACAGTGCAGCCCTCTCCTGCTGATTCTGACTGGTGCGGGAAAACAGGATGTCATACTCCCGCACCAGGCTCTGGTGTATCTCCTCATCTTCTGCTGCAGAGTAGGTGGGATTATGCTGACGCGCCATCTCCCTGGAAGAGAACACAAACAGGATACCAGCAGACTATGTCAGCAATATATGGCACACATACTATACATGATACTCATGTGTAGTGATATACTACTACTCCCATATGTTGCATGTGTGTGTGTCATGGTGGATACACAAGTAAATGGCCAGATATCAGTGCTCAGCCAACACCTGTGCAACAATACCTGCCACATTCCACACAACATAGTAGCATGCCCCATCGGTCAGCACACACTGACAGGTCCAATGCACAACCTCACTCTGGGGGTTCATCCCAAGGTACTGTATGTGGGACGTCATCCACTAGTGTGATGTGGACACAAGTTACTCGGCCTGGATATACATATCCCACCACCACCACCAGCACAATAGACTACTTTGATATGTATGTGATTAGACAGTTATTCACTTGTTAGGACTGAGATGGTATCCATGCAGCACACTGGGCCAGTGGAAGCCACAACCCACACTGCTGACCCCTTTGCAAATGCTTACCACGGGCATGCCACAGATTGCATGGAACTTGCACACACATTTCTAACCCAGACCCTATGCACAAAGGTTAGGCATCCTGTCCGGTGGACCCCAGACAGAGGCAGATTGTATAACAATAGCAGGAGGCTACTGCAGGACAGAGCAGATTCACATTAAGGGAAGGCATCTGTGGTCAGCACTGGTACTATGCTACGGTCTCTCATAACAACGGCCACGGCCTACTCTGGGAGGGAAATGGCCACAAACACTATGGATAACCACAAGGCCTTCTTCAGTTATGTTACACATATGGACCAAATGCCTCAGATATGCTCTGTGTTACTACACACCTACTTAACATTCACCAAACACACAGATATTGGCAACATTCTTGCAGACAGGTTCGGTGCACGTATCCCCCCTCCTTCTCCCCCACCAGTTGAAATACTTATCACAGCTGTATGTAACCTCACTATCATCTCACATGTCCAGGTGAGGGCCGCCCTCAGCAAAGCAGAACACACAGCATCACTGTGACCTGATGGTATCCCTGGATGTGTGCTACCTGCACTCCAAGAGGTCATACAACCACATATAAGACTGATAATTTATCTTGGCCGTACTACAGGATATGTACCTGGACACTGGCATACAGCATTAGTGGTCCCACACCACTAAGGAGGCACCTCGACTGACCCTGGGAACTACCACATCATATGCATAACCGGCCTGGTCTGCTAAGCCATGGAATTATTCAGTATGGGATGCATATGCAGTGATATTGGGTACCTGCAGACACTTGTTCCCAGCCAGTTTGCCTTTGTGATGGGCTGATCCTGCCTTTTGAACCTGGCTGACCTTTCAAAGCAGTCACTACAGCCATTGCTGAGGGCAACGCACAGACAACTGCTGCCAGGATCATGGCCTAACACTGATTAACATGTAATGTATAGTCATCCCCTTTTGGTGGAACTACGTACACACAACATATCACATGGACATACCTATAGATACAGACCTATGACACATTTGGAGGGTTCACAGTATGCACACTATTAACCTGCTACTTTGCATTACCTGTGTTTGTCGCAGCTGGTTGCGTTACCACTGCTTCTGCTTCCTGCTGCTACTGTCACTGCTGACAGCTTGGAGTCACAGTGTGTAGCGTGTTTTTTTTTTTTCTCTCTGTCTCTGTCTGTCTCTCTCTCTCTCTCTCTGTCTGCTTCCAGACAGTGCAATGAATGTATTGCATGTGTGGAGTGTTAGTACAGGATGCTTTTGTAGGTATCTGCATAGGTCCATGTGATGGCCTCTGCACCAGTTGTAAGCCAGCATTTGCTAATTGCATACAGCCAGTTGTGTACTGATTGCAGTTCTCACTGTGATTTCAGGACAGTGCTATAAAAGGGTATGTGAGATAGGCGTTGCCCTTTCAGATTGTAAGGGCGGGAACCATGCTGGTATGCTGTGGACACTGTTCTGTGAGTGTAAAGGTTAGTATCTCTCTCATGATTCAGGCTGTGTTGTAGATTCACATTTCTCCATTCCTCTCTCCTGTTCCCTGTAGTAAGTGTGTATGCACAATGACACCTACAACTGTATATAGATATATATATTTATATATATATATATATATATATATATATATATATATATATATATGTACATATACATACATTTATATATGTACATTAACTGACATTATTACCTACAAGCTATCAACTAGCATGGCTGTTTCTGTTCACACACTACTATTATGGGAATCCAGTAGTTTTGACAGTAATTCTAAATGACATGCTTTGGGTATTACACATCCTATATTCCCTTTACATTCATCCCTACTATTACATGTTATATTTATTTTAGCACAATGTTCTTGTATAAGAGTCATGGCTTAGTGGTAGGTCATACAGACTACTGTTTCCAAGGTCCTGGGTTCGGGACTGACAGTGGGATTTTATTTTGCTTTTGGACTGACTACAGGACCTGTCAATCAAAGTGACTAAGGCACTTTTAAGCAGTTGTAACCAGGTTTGCGCTGGTTTGCGTGGAGCTCACGCATGCACACTGGCGGTTAGCTCCACGCACACACGCGCACACCCGCTTACAACTGCTTAACAGTGCTTACTCTGGCACGCACCCGCACTATTTTCTTTGAAAGAAATGAAAATGGGGAGACAGGAAAGTGGTGACTGAGGGTAAGACAGTAGGGAAACAAGCTTGGGATTTGCAGGAGGGATGTAGGTAAGGCCCATAGCTGCCCATTTCTTCATCAGCAACAGCTGTGCATATGAATGTAATTTGGTGTGACATTTGAAACCTTTCACCACTGAGAGAGGTGTCAGGACAACAATAATACTTGTTGTACAGCCAATTGTAATTGATAGTTTCCATGTCCAGCAGACATGTGTGCAGAATGGGCAGCTATGTATGGGGCGTAATTTTTTTGTGGGTACAGAGTGCCCTTTTTTTTTTTTCAGGTGAGAGTGGTATGTCAGGTGAAGGAAGTCAGTACAGCTGGGGAGGTAGGTTGGGTAGGTAAACAGACAAGACAAACAAGACACATACAGGGGCTGTGTATGACACGTGTGGGGGGGTTACACAATTGACGGGGACGGAGGTTTGGATATCCAGAGCCCATGAGCCCACAGATGGCAACAGTGGAACTGATATCCCCACCCATAGGCAGTTGCCACTGTTCCTTCACTGCCCAGGACGGGGCTGTGCTGGGGGCTGTGTAGGCCGGGCAACAGGCATGCCCGTAAGTTGTGCCACCCGTGCCTCAAGCTGGTGTAGGGGCTCGAGAACAGAGTCCCGAATCTCCCTACGCACCACAGTCCGGACGCTACGGAGGGTGAGTGGTGGTTCTGCTCCAGCCACACTTGCAGAGGGGGTGCGAGCCCCATCCCCTGCAGCGCTTCCACCTGCAGGTGGCACAGGTCCACCGAAGGAGGGTCCAGACTGGGCACTAGTGCCAGGTGCACTCGCCAGCTGAGGTGGGAGAGGTGGGTCCGCTGGAACCCGCCTTCCCTGTCGTCTTATGTTTTATTATTATGTCATGACAGTTTGGGTTAGTGACATATAATACCATTCACAATTAGTTGTAACAGCATGCATTAGTATTCCCATTAACCAAACACCCAGATATTCACACCATTGAACAGCGAGCATAACACATGCATAATTTGAACCGCAATACACAGTCCAACAACATGCAGGGTTGATTGATTGATGATTTTATGGTTTGTATTTATACAGGTGCTTTGAATATACCTTTTGTTATTCATTGAAAAAGGGGTTTTTAACCTGAAAGCTTTGTCTCGTTGATAAAGGTTTTTTGCTCAACTGTTGCTGTTTCCTTTCATTTGGGTTGATTGATGGCAACAGGCCATCAGGTTTGGATGTATGAACAGGGCAGATGCATCAACGGACATGCAAATATATATGACCCAACAGGACAAATGTCCAGGGGTGTTAATTGTGATTGCACATACCATTTTCATGTGGAATGGGTTATATGTGGTTATAGGGTGGGGTGAAGAAAATAATATTAACACTTTCGAGTACCAATACATATGCTGTACATTTCTAATAGCTGCACATATATACACACTACTGTTCTAACTACAGTTTCCTATATGGTAACTATTTCAACTTGGTGATAGGACTGTTACTGCAACATCAATATACATTTTATTGTTCTTCATACACATTCATATCTAGCTTTGTTCAGCTACATCATCCTGCTACATTTGCTTTATATAGCTATAGACAAGTGTGGATGTTTGGTATATCAAACAATCATACTATCTGCATATTGCAGACTGAGAGCAACATATCCAGATTTTGGGATACACATTCCAGATGCAGCAACACTTTGAACAGATGTTGCTGTTTGGTTTTGATTCTCACATGCATTTCATTCTGTCTTGACTGCAGTATACTTTATTCAGGGGTTATTACTACTGTATTGCTGGATTGGGTTATATGTGGTTATAGGGTGGGGTGAAGCAAATAATATTAACACCTTCGAATACCAATACATATGCTGTACATTTCTAATAGCTGCACATATATACACACTACTGTTCTAACTACAGTTTCCAATATGATAACTACTTCAACTTGGTGATAGGACTGTTACTGCAACATCAATATACATTTTATTGTTCTTCATACACATTTATATCTAGCTTTGTTCAGCTACATCATCCTGCTACATTTGCTTTATATAGCTATAGACAAGTGTGGATGTTTGGTATATCAGACAATCATACTATCTGCATATTGCAGACTGAGAGCAACATATCCAGATTTTGGGATACACATTCCAGATGCAGCAACACTTTGAACAGATTTCGCTGTTTGGTTTGGATTCTCACATGCATTTCATTCTGTACTGACTGCAGTATACTTTATTCAGGGGTTATTACTACTGTATTGCAGGATTCATGACACTTTCTCACACTCTCTCACTTGTTTTCATTTTACTATTCAGGATGGTACTTACTTCTAGGCTTTATTGACATGTTTTACCTGTAGTTATTACAATCCTTTCCAGCAGTCTCACTTCTGTCATGTTTCAGTATTTCAACAGGGATATATTTCACACATGTGATTTCATCATCTTCTGCAGCTATACTTTTCAGCCTGCTGCAGGTTGTGTACTATTTTCTTACAGGTGGGGCATTTTTATTTCAGAATTTATGTCAGACCTTTTCATTTTTCTGTTTGGCTTACAGGCTGCAACACACTTTTGTAATCAAGCAATACTTGCAAACACTTTCACACTCTTACTTGCACATTTTATTACTTAGTGACTACACTGCACTCTTTTGCTGACTGTCATACTTTTATATTTCTTTACAGTTACTGGTAGTGGATTACTGACCTGCCTGGTGGCACAACCGCACCAGCCTATCGCCATAGGCTCTGCGGTCCACAGAACAGACACCTGCAGCTGTAATATCAATGAAGTAATATTGGAATACACATCTCCATAATATCAGCTAGTTTAATTTCTTACATACATAATTAAATGTAACTTACTCGGTAGTGGGGCGTTGGGCATTTGCCGGGCCTCCTGGATCCAAAGGTTCAATTGGTCCTGCTTGCATCTCTTCAGGTCCGCATGGTGGTGACGGACCTGCTCACCAGTCCTTGGAATCCCTGTGGCACTGGTGAGATCATGAGCCAACCAGTCCCACGCCTCAGCCCTATATGCTCCCCACAGGACCTGGCCCTGCATGAGTTGGGCCTCATGATTGTGGACTAGGAGCCAGACCATGTACCTGGACTCCTCAATGCCCCACCTCTGTGCTCGAAAGCAACTACCCTCACCTACTCCTGTCATTCTGGCTGCAAGTCAATTCTACAATCGTTTATGCTGTGTATTCCCGCCTATGGGGCTTATATAGTCCGTTTTTCCCACACATATCTGTGATTGGCCATTTTGGAATTGTATCAACTTCACTAAACCTGCATTGTCATGCTCCAGTTTGTATTCATTCCTATATATTTGCTATTATTGCATTTATAGGTACTGTTGTCATGGCTTAGTGGTTCAGTACCTTGACTATGGTGTATAGTATCCTGGGTTCGAACCTGGCCACTACTTTTTATTTTTTATGACTGTCTAGACAAGCTGAGGGGTGTGTCTGTGTAAAGGCAGTTTTGATGCGGCTTGCTCAACATTGCCCGTCGGTTAGCTTGTTTGCATGGTGCGCAGCTCTGCGCAAACGGGGTATGCTGGTTTAAGCCTCATTTGGCTATCAGCACGCATATTACGCTCAGCTCAGTTAGGGGCACATAGATCTAGCTTGTTAAACCACTGCTCAGCTACGGGCACTCATTTTGCACCAATTAAACCACTGCTCATCTACGGGCAGATGCACTCACCCTGTTAAACTGTAGCTCAGCTATGGGCACATCTGGCATTTTTTATTGTTTTGTTACCTCACATTTCTTCAATATAAATGGGCTATTTCATTACATTTTACATAAAATGTGATTTTATGTGTACATATTTGTCAGGGACTTGTTTCGTGCTTATTTTGCTAAAAATAAAAATTGGTGTTGTGGGGGCTCGAACCATGAATGCCTGCTCTTCAGCCAACATCTCTACCGCTACGCTATTGCTTTTTGGCTTACTTTTCATATTTAGTTCTTATATGCTTTACCACTTACTGCTAACTGTAGCTGCGCTACGGGCACGCCCGCGCAAACGAGCGCACTCACGGTTAAACATCTTTACAATTTAAAAAAAAATTATGAGATGTTCATTTGTACGTTTTATGTTCGTAGTCTGTGGGGGCATGTGTTGTGTTTATTCACATTTCCATGGACTCTGTCGTGGGTGTTTACTTTGGACACTTTTACTCTTCTGGGGGCGTGTCCGCTTACAGGGCTCAGCCTACGGACATGCCCCCTACTGTCTTACACGGACCGTGTTAGCCTTAGGTGTGATTCAGCATGCTCTCATGAATATGCAGAGCATGCTGACATCACTCCGTTTAACTGCAGCCTCCGTGTATGAGTTATAACTCTTAGACGGAGGCTTCGTGAATCCTGCCCTAGATGTTCATTATTATAACACATCTCTATTTCTGAGAATACGTATTGTTCTTCCCATCTAGCTAGAACTATGTTAGCATAGATGTTAGCTGTTGGCATACCCATAGCCACCCCCAGACATTGATGGTAACAGTCATCATTAAACATAGATATGTTATTATTCAAGACACAATCCAACATAGAACATAATATGTTCACTTTCATTGCATCATATACCTTATGTACTGTTAAATATTCCAGCACTGATTCAATTCCATACTCATTGGGAATGATGGTAAAAAGTGGCCTAATGTCCATATTTACTAAAAGGATATCAGAACTTACATTTATTAAAGACCACTCATTTAACATCTGTAAAAAAAATCACAAGTATATTTAATATAACTTTGGCAGTATTTCAAAGCAGGAACTAGTTGTCTACCCACATATTTAGAAATTGCTACTGTAGTCCATTTCTTTCCTGACACAATAGGTCGCATTGGTGGCCTGACTAAACTCTTATGGATTTTGGGTAATCCATATATAAAAGGTGTAACTGGGATAACCATATACAAATAATTATATGTCTCTGGTGTAACTGAGAAATCCATCAGTATTTCATATAAAAAAGTTTTAACCTTCATAATAACATCAGATATAAACTTCCAGTCAACTTTCACAAAAGTTGAAGTATCAGATAAAAATTCATACATCCATTCATTATATGCATTCCATCCATAACTATTTTTCCCCCTTTATCAGCTGATTGGATAATTACATCTTTGTTCAAAGATAAAGAGGTTAGTGCATCTTTTTATTCACTAGTAAGGTTAAACAATGTATTTCCTTTTTGATTAACAAAATAAAGCTCATACAATTCTTGTTCACACATACTCACAAAAGCTCTTACAGTAGGTGTACTGTTAGGTATAAATGTACTAGTTCATTTTAAAACATTATTAAATTGAGAATTTTTATATCGCAACTTTAAACCAACATTTCTTGCAAAGCACCTTAATTCAGTAAGCATGTCATTTAAATCACCTGCCATTGAAGGCACACATGTTAAGCCTTTACTCAAAAGTCTCAGTTGTGCTGCAGTCAGCACACAGTTTGATAAATTAGGCACACTAGTCACTATTGTCTTCAGGTCTTCATCTTTTTGTTTCTCAAATCTGTCCTACCTTGCTGGTTTTGTAGCCTCTCTGGTCTGTTTCTTCTTGATGATTTCTCATCTGTTTCCAACTGCTGCTGCGACCTCTGACCCCTTCTTTCACTGCCACAGGTTTCTGCAAACTGAACTGCTGCTGTAAAAAATCACTCAGTTCATTTTTATTTTCACTACCCTTTTGAGTTGGAAATATGGTAATTCTGTCAGCATCTTCACTCTGAACACAGGATTAATACCATTGTTAACTGGAACTTTACGTCTGACTGGAAGCTGTCCTTCAGTAGTGAAACTATCTAAGTCAGATGCACCATTCCCACACTTTCCCAGCTGAAACACAGTGTGTGTAGACCCTCCTACCCCATTTGTTGGCTCATCGATTCTTTTACTTGCTCATTCATTGGGCTGTCATTTTTGGGCCAAAAAAATATATTTTTGTTCTTAAAGTCATTTATATCTCGTAGCAATTTATGCTTTTTAACAGCAATGAGCCTGTCTTCAAATATCTTCAAATAGATAAACAGGTCATTATATTCAGTGGCTATGGCAGCAAATTCAGAGGCATGAAGTAGCTCATTTTCTAGTACCTCTACTTCCTTAGCTAGCTCAGATTCATGCAAAGAAAAAAAGTAATTCATGAGCTTCATATATTCAGCTCCCAGCTGCAAGTTAATTTCTTGCCACTTTAATAATAAATCTTGATATCTATTCCCATAAGTAGGCATTTTAGTGATTCTATGCCCTCTTGGAACAATGCCCAGCTTTAGAAAAACATTAAAGCTTAGTCTCTCCCACTGTAGCCTCTTATACTGTTCCATTTTTAAACGCAAAGACTTGAGGGCTTGTTGCAATGTCACTATTTCATTATTAACATTCTTTTTGCTTGTTGACATACCTTCTTCTAAACTGGTGCATAGATCCAGCAAAGGGTTATCACGAACCATTAACAGTCCTTTTAGTTTTATAGTTGCTTCTACAGTACCTGGAGCAGCATGTACCATAGCTGTAGAAATGTAGTAATAGTCAGATGTGCTCCCCCCCACAATCCTATGTAGAAATGTAGCAACAGTCAGGTGTGCACCCCCAATCTTATGTAGAAATGTAGTAACAGTCAGGTGTGCCCCCCCAATCCTATGTAGAAATGTAGTAACAGTCAGGTGTGCCCCCCAATCCTATGTAGAAATGTAGTAACAGTCAGGTGTGCCCCCAATCCTATGTAGAAATGTAGTAACAGTCAGGTGTGCCCCTGAATCCTATGTAGAAATGTAGTAACATGTATGTGTCGGTATAATAACCGTGGAGTACAGATTACCTGAGCTAGCCAAGGTAGCAGGTTAGATTGTAGCATGTGTACAATATGCAGGGCTGTGTGTGTTAGGTTGGTGTGTGTCATATATTGTGTGAGAGTGTGAGAGTGGACAGTATGTATGCATAGTGAGGTTTGTCCTGGTGGCCATTGGCCAGTGCTGCCAATGGCAGGGCCAAGTTCTCACAACTGCAGTGCCAAAAACAATGCTGCCCTGCAAAACACATTTCAGCAGTAAGCCATAGTAAATGTTTGGAAGTAATATATGTCACCATCTGAAAGATGGGCATGGCATGAATGTGGACCCAGACATACAAGCAGTACAAAGGGGGAAGTACCTCAGACAGACAGTGTATAACATGTAACTGTCAAATGGACACACCCTTGGAATTGTACATACAGGTTAGCAGCACATTATTTGGGCTTGTAATAGGGAATACCGATGTTGTCTGGCCAAATACTGGCAGACCACAAAGGTCATAGGTATGAAGTATTGAGAAACAGCTGATGTCCCTGCACAAGCCAGCATAAGTGGAATGCCCCATACATATCTGTGAGTCAGATGCAAATAGTGTCCATAGCACACATGCACCCAGATCACCCCACCACTACCCACAGGTACCTTTCCAGTCTTATCCCTGCTGTTGGGAATGAGTACAATATGACCCCACCTCTGTATGGCCATAGCTAAATAATCTAGCATGCAGAACAGGTGTCCCATGCAGGTGTATCCCTTGCTGTAAGCAGAACCCTGCCAGCATCCACAACACTGGATCAATAATGACAGAAAGTATTGGCATGAAGACCTTGCACACCTACCCTGTCACCCCAGGGGAATCTAGTGTATTGCAGTCTGGGACTGTAGGAGTGACCGAATGCAAAGGCCTGCTACAGCTGACCTGCATCACTACTAAATGGCCTCTGCCAAAGGCATGTGTCTCACCCATACTGCCAGTGTATGTTATACCATGGACTCCCAAATAACAACATAACACATTCCACAGAACCCAAATGCAAGGCCATGTGGACAAATCTCAGTAACATGTCCACCATGTCCTACTGCATGAACTGTGGACCAACACCAAATTACTACTGGGATGAGGTGATAACTATAGGGAACATATCAGATGATGTTTGCACAATGTTTGGAAGAGGATAGAATAATAGAGGGGGAGGTAGGAGCATGGGCGGCATGGAGTGTGTGAAGTCTGAAACTCAGCCGTGTGCACATACTATCCCTGGCTGCAAACACAAGAATGGGGGGCTACAAACTTGCTCATAAACCACAATGTTAAGGGGTAATGTCCAGAATTATGACCCCTGCCTCTGGGTAACCTGTGTGAAACTGTACAGTTGTGAGGTATGGCCACAGCAGGATATGGCCATACTGTCATGTCGATGGATGTACAAGCATGGGATCCTCAGCCACCACTGTACCAAGGTGCTGAATCATTTACACAGACCCAGCAGCAAGTGTCTGCAGCTTCCCCTCTAGAATGGCATGATTGTGCAAGAATATGTAGGCTGTTGACCACAATACTGGACACAACTGCATTCACCCTGTGTACCCCAGGACATCACTCAAGCACATATGTATACCTGACAGTACTTGATGACATAAAACATCACAGTGTAAAACAGTATATATGTCTGAATATCTCTTGTAACACCCAGACCATATAGCAGAAGCAGCACAGACACAATTACCTACAGTAACCCACCATCCTTTGCCCATTTTGACCCCATATTGTCAACCGATCTACAGATATCCCACAGAAACAGGTTGCTAGCTGTAGGTGTAGAACACAAAAGTCCACATTGGAGTACAATCTACCTGGAATTGATTCACACATTCAATACAGAAGGTCATATTGGGCATGCTCCCACACTTAGAGAAATGAAGGCCATGTCAGACAACAAAATACTGAAAGGTCATACTGGGCATGCTCACACACTTACAGAAATGAAGCCCATGTCTGGCAACAACAGTGAACCATACATATCTGATAGTCGCAGATGCTAGTGCATACAGTCCTCAGTACACACCAGTCATGCTTTGCACACACATTGAATAGGAATACGCACAAATATCCAAGGATAACACACTGTAATAGGGCAAAAATACACATACATAGATGTGTGGAAGAGAATGGCAGTGACAAAGAGCCTCCCGTCATGAGGACTGTCCCACCCAGCACACATCCAATTGGCTAAAACCACATAATCTGCAAATAGCAATTACCATTTGCCTCTGGTATCCCTCAGCACTATGGTGTCTGTGGTGCTTGTGCTGTGTAACATGACTGCACAAGTCAGTAGTCATCTAGCAGTTGTATACATGTATCTGTGGAATATAAACCTGTGTGTGCCTGAGTGTTGTGTGTCTGCCTCTAGACAGATGGGTTATGGCCCATGCACACACACTGCACTCCCCATTGTCCTACCACGGCAAGCCTTCTGATGTCTTCACCTTGAAATGCACCTTTGGGGAAGTAATAGACCAGTAATCTCTGTGGCGTGTCCTATAACTGTGTAATGCTGTATTGTGATGTACTAGTTAGGTAGGAGTTCTAATCCCAGATGTGGCACGTGTGTATGTGTGTGTGTGTGTGTGTGTGTGTGTGTGTGTGTGTGTGTGTGTGTGTGCGTGTGTGTGTTTGTCTGTGTAGGAATCAATGCTTTTTAGGCCAGTCACACTCACTACAATTACAAATGCCCTACTTTGGCAGGGCTGCTGATGTCATCCACTTTGAAATACATCTTTGGGGAAGTAGTAGCCCAATAATCTCCATAGCACATCCTATAACTGCATAATGCTGTAGTGTGGTGTACTAGTTAGATAGGAGTTCTAATCCCAGACATAGCAATTGTGTGTGTGTGTGTGTGTGTGTTTGTCTGTGTAGGGGTCAATGCTTTTCAAGCCAGTCAGACTCACTACGATTACAAATGCCCTACTTTGGCAGGGCTGCTGATGTCATCCACTTTAAAATCCACCTTTGGGGAAGGAGTAGCCAGTAATCTCCATGGTGGATCCTATAACTACATAATACTGTAGTGTGATATACTAATTAGGTAGAAGTTCAATTCCCAGACATGGCAAGTGTAAACGTTTGTGTGTGTGCTTGTTTGTCTGAGTAGGGAGCAATGCTTTTGAAACCATTCACAGTCATTGCAACCTCCATTGCCCTACTTTGCAAGCCTGCTAATGTCATTCACTTTGAAATACACCTTTGGGGAAGGAGTAGCCCAGTAATCTCTGTGATGTGTCCTATAACTGTGTAATGCTGCAGTGTGATATACTAGTTAGGTAGGAGTTCTATTCCCAGACATGGCAAGTGCAAAAGTTTGTGTGTTTGTTTGTGTAGGAAGCAATGCTTTTGAGGCCATTCACAATCACTACAACCTTCATTGCCCTACCTTGCAAGCCTGCTGGTGTCATTCACTTTGAAATAAACCTTTGGGGAAGAAGTATCCCTGGAATCTCTGTGGCGCATCCTGTAACTGCGTAATGCTATAGTGTGATATACTAGATATATAGGAGTTCTAATCCAAGATGTAGCAATTGTGAGACTTGGTGTGCATGTGTGTGTGTGTGTGTGTGTGTGTGTGTGTGTGTGTGTGTGTGTGTGTGTGTGTGTGTGTGTGTGTGTGCGTGTGTTTGTCATCCGTATCCTGGATGGAGGTAGCTGTGAGTGTGTAACAACTGGACTCATTGTGGAGTGGGTTTTGCAAATTTCTTATATGTGGGCCTATTATATGTCACAATGTCCACCTTACAGGGATAACAGATGTCAAACAGCAGAGAGGCTGGTGTAGACAATCCATACCCCTACATGTGACATCAAGGCCTGGCGAACAATATAGGCAACCCTTGTATTACCCAGAGAACATTCTCAACCCATGACTCATACACAAACACATTTAGCTAGGCAACAACCACTATGTTGGTAGTTCCCTGCATATTGCCCACAGATAGTAATCATGGTGTGATTGCAGTGGACTACAGAAGAAATGGCACCCTGTCTCATCCCTACAATAGACACATAATTGCATACAGTGCTCTTAAACTATGTTCCCCACTGGATGCCTGCAACAACTGTAGAGCCAGCAAATGTAACATACAAAGGACATTCCATGCCTTCTACACATGCCCTGTATGGACAGATGCCACTGACACCAGGGAATACCTGCATCATGCTGTCAATGTAGGTGCAGGATCAACCTGGTGTCCATTGCCAGTTCACACCACATGAGGCTAGGAATGGCACATCTGATGATAATCTGTGTACACAACATGCCCCAGACAGCCCAGGTAAACTTCCACATGTCACAGAACATGCATGTGGGATGTGTGCACATCCCAGACACCATCCATGTCATGGACTATAAAACACATACATGGAAAGCATTGCACAGCACTGGCCACCCACAATAGTAACCCAGATGACTGGATTGTGAATACAATACCCACCTGTGTGGGCCAATTCAGACACTACACTCCTGAGTCACACAGCAGACCATTGTCATGTGGCCTGATGCCAAGGTATACCCTTTACCTAACCTTGTACAGCCTTCAGGCACAGTCAACCACTACACACCTGTGAAGCAATGCACCCATGCATGTCAGTACAGGCAACCTGTGTCTGTGTGTGTGTGGAGTATAATGATTTGACTGCCATTCACACTCACTAGACCTCCAATTGGCCTACTGAAGCATGCCTTCTGATGTTAGACACCCTGGCATACCCTTTATCCATATATCATCCTGATAGCCCCCGTGATGCATGTGACACCTGCATTTTACTGTATTGTGGCAAAATAGCTAGTTAGGAAGTCTAATCCTGACCCTGCCAACTGTGATAATGTGTGTGAGTGCATGAGACAGTGTGGCTGTGTCAACCTTTATACCTGTTCATGTGGATAGGCACGTGTACTTCACCTACCTTATACCTCCTTTATCACTGTTGCAGATGTCACTCACCATCGAATATGCCTTTGGACAGTTTCCCAACATATAATCTCTGTGGTGCATGCAATAACTGCAAAGACATGTGATAACAGTACATAGTCAGGCAGGGGTTTAAAACCCCATACTGGTAAGTGTGTGACACAAACATGCTTAGGTTTTACTCTCCCACCCCCTCCCTGTCTTACTTTGTCTCTGTCCGTCTCTCTCACTCCCTCTCTGGTGGATGTGGAGAAGTACACCTGCTTTGCTTAGACAGCAGCTTGTGTTTTGTAAGGGATGCTCATGATCAGCTGATGACCTCTGCACAAATTGCAGTCCCCCACTAGCTGACTGCATGTCGGAGAGCTGTGGTAACATTCCCATAGCCAATTGCATGGAAACACACTCCTATAACTAGGAACATCATGTGGCTGTTGGCCCTTTTCATTCACTGTGAGCAGGACTTCATGCCGGTGTTTAGCAAACAGCATCACAGATGGTAGTGGGATATACCTCTAGCAGCATACAATGTGGAGACAGGCCAACAAACAGGAGGAGGATGTTAAAGACATGACTACAGAATGTAAGTGTTGCTCTTCTGCATTTGGAGTAATGTTGGTTTAACAGGGTTTGTGTGGATATGGCTGATCTACATGATTTAATGCCTGTCATGACAGTGTTATGTGTTTGAGGAAAATCCCACCTGTAGGGTTATCTACAGACTGGCCAGGAGTCTTATGTGTCTTGTGTTACTCACAGAATGTAAGTGTTGTTATTCTGCATTTGGAGTATTGTCAGTTTAACAGGGTGTGTGTGGATATGGCTGGGCTGCATGTTTTAATACCTGTCATGACAGTGCTATGTTTTTGAGGAAACCCCCATCTGTAGGGTCATCTGAAGACTGGGCAGTGTGTGGTGCCTTTTGTTTCTTGTGTTACTCACAGAGCACCTATCTAAGAACTGCAGAAGCATAGTCTGAGGATTGCAGTCAGTACATGGTGACAGCCATGACAGTTACTGACTTCATATCCCTCATAGGGCATATGTCACAGCAAACCCTGTTACAACAGTAAATGTATGAGGGTATCACAGCAACATGCCAATATTGGCCCAGTGTTTGTGGCTCCAGCTATGTCTGACAACCTTTGTACATATGTCATGCAGTAAGAGGTGCATATGTTCTGTACACCATTATGTATTGACATCATACCTGATAAGAAGCCAGTCAGATATCAGACTGCTAGACATGTTATGTATAGTAGGGGTTATTTCTGAGGACATAACCTGGGCATTCTGTGGTTATGTGTACAGAAGTGGGGTCTGTGTACTTATGGTGATTGTTGACAGTATGTACATTGTGAATATGTACCTTGGCCTGTGTACAGACTGTGGTAGATGTAATTGTTCTTGGTCCTGTTCTATCTAGTGATACATGCTGCTTCAGTGTATGGTACCATATCAGCTCACATGTTTGTAGGGCAAAACACACACATGTCCATTACCACAGACAAGCATTGGACCACATTGTGTCATGACCCAGTATATGTAGGGTTAGTGTGTAAGTGGCACATATGAGGATGGTGTTGATCAGACAGTCCTAATAGTGTAATATTAAGCTTGGGTACCATATATGTCTATGGCTGTGTTCACATTGGTTGTGGGTATGCACTTTCACACAGGTGTCTGTTACTCTGTGCTGTGACATGCCTGTAGAGCCTGCTATATTTGCAGGTACATGTGTATTCCCCCATACAAAATATAGGTCAGTGTTGTGGCAGTCTGCCTGTAGTTTGCACAGTGCTGTGTTACATGCCTAGCAGCTTAGTGTAATTACCCAGTGTGATGTTATGTCCAGATATTTGCAAGATGTACTGCTGCCAGACCACCATAAGTGGTGTGCATTTCTGACAAAGCTGAGGGATGCTGTACAGATGAATGTCACTCACTACTGGGTAGTATGTGGCCATGTGACTTCTGCACCACCAGTTATTATCTGTCAGGACAGATAGGAGTGTGTGAATGTATAAACTGTGCGGGCATATGTAGTCCAGTATACATGATATACTGATGTACATGGCTGTTAACATCCACATGGTCAGGCCTGGTCCACATGTCTCGCACCACGGGGATCTGTGTATATCTTTGGACTGACCAGAGTGTGCCAGACTGTCCACATATATTGGCCATATCTCTGCTGTAGTCCACAGGATCATTACTGTGCTATCAGTGGTACTGTACTGGGTCTAGGACTATTCACTGAAAGCACATTTCAATGAAACACATTTGACTGTGCACAATTCACTGAAACTCAATTCACTGAAAACACAATTCACTGAAACACATTTCACTGAAAGTTATATATGACCTTTTCCCCACTGTAGTGCAACCCTGGAGTTGGTATATATAGTAAGGTGGGTGAGGGTGTAGCCCCCCCACCTATTTTAAATAGTTTGAACTATATACATGGATACTTGCAATTCCAATAAGTTACTCTTTTCTGAACATAATATATATCCAAACTATGTGGGGGTCTTTGCCCCCCAAAGCACCACTGCCCCCCACACCCCCCTTACTATATATACTAACTATAGGGTCGCACTACAGTGGGGAAAAGGCCATATATAACTTTCATTGAAATGTGTTTCAGTGAATTGTGTTTTCAGTGAATTGAGCTTTCAGTGATTTCTGCACAGTCATTTGACTTTCAGTGAAATGTGCTTTCAGTGAATAGTCCTAGACCCACTGTACATGATGTCCTTAGGATGTCTCTCAGTAACTGATGGCATACATGTCAATAGCAGCTGTGGCCTCCCACACACAACATGTCTGTTAAGACAACCCCTGTTATAGTAGCAATAGTCTACATATATACTTGCTAAACATACATGACATCCCTTGCACTAAGAGGTTGAGATTATTGGTGTTGAGGTATGACTCCACTTCATGTTCTAGACATATGGTAAACATATATATATATATATATATATATATATATATATATATATACATATATATATATATATATATATATATATATATGTATATATATATGTATGTATATATGTATATATATATATATATATATATGCGTATATAAATAGATATATACATATATACATATCTACATACATATATGCATGTGTGTATATATATATATATATATATATATATATATATATATATATATATATATACACACACAGAGTGATCTATAAATGGTCATATATATGATGCACTATACAGATGTGTATAAATACATATATATGAATATATATGTGTATGCACATGTAGACATATACCTACATATGTATATGTATATATCCATATCCTTGTCATGTGTAAACATTACTGTTGTGTATACCTTCCCAGATGTATGACACCATATGTATCTGATATGTGTATATTTAAATATAACAACATATGTGATACAACAGTAATATCACTAACAAGTACTATACAATTGTAGAAGGCACAGCAATTGTTCAATACTATTCAATATGTCTATTGACAGATGTATTGGAAAAACAATTGTCATCACATCTGTCATGGTGTAGTGGTTAACTGTTTTGACTATAGTGTGCAGTGTGCTGGGTGCAAGGGCTGATTATTTTGTTGCTGGGCAGAACAAGGGCAGTTGGATACAAAGTGGTTAAGGCAGTTTTGAGCAGCTTTAAGCACGGAGCTAAGCGGTGCTAAGGTAGGTTAAACGTACGGGCGCTTACACCATGTAGCCTTTGCTTAGCAGTGCACAAATGTGCTTAGCTGTTATATTGCAGCAATGCTGACAACTGCTAAGCATGGCTCAGCCCTGGTAACCAGTGCTCACATCCCAGTCTGATAACATAGCAGGGTAATGACATCTGTAATAGGTGTATGTAATGTCATGTACATGACATGCATCTATGTGCTGTCATTACAGTAACAAGGGGTGTGAGTGACCTGTCTGGGACACTTGAGAACATATGACCTGTACAACACTAATCCATGTGAATGTGTTACATACAAGGGTAGTATCCCAGGTTATGTGCAGTCACATTGGCATGTAGTGTATCATGACATTACTACTGTTGACAGTGCTTTCCCAAGCAAGAGTTGATTGCTAATTGCAGTACTGGCAACAAATGCCCCTGCATGTATAGATGGACTCTGAGTCCTCACTGTCATGTTCCTGGTGCATGAGCTATGTCACATTATATATTTCCTACTGGATAATGATCTGACATGTGAAAATTAACTGTAGACCACTGTCTGTATAGCACATGTCAGTCAGGGCTTCCATCATGTAGTAATGGCATGCCTATTGGTGTCAGACATCTATCTATCAACACATTCATCCTACTTCATAGCTAGTTGGCAAGCTGATGTCTGTCAGTCCCTGTACAGATGTGCAGATGTCAGGTATCCAGTTTGGATACGTACTGGCAACTTATGCTTGACTGACACTGACATGTCTGCCCAGCTGTGTTATAACTGGTACAGATAGGACACAACATCCTATACACTCCACATGCCACAGATACCACCACTACACTACCACAGTCAACAAAACCTACTTGGGTACAGGTCTCCAGAACAGACACTAACCATGTTATGTATTACATGCTGCATACACGTCAACTGGAGCACCTCACCAGCCATTTGCAAGAGGCACCCACAGGATTGGCTGATGCATGTCACTCTCACCCTGAGGGTCACCATAGTGGTGCCTGTAGATAGATTGCCTGCTGGCACATGGCAGGTGGCATGATACCACTGTACACACATCCCCTACACGTCCCATCTCTCCATGGACAATAGCCAGGTACACACCTATGAACATCTGCACCGATGCACCCCAGTACTGACAAATGTGTATGTGTGCATTACTGAGGATATCAGTGTCTGTGTGTTAGTACACCTGTACCCTGAGGCCCTCCACACCCACCGCAACACCCATTGCCATAGTTAGATGTGGCTGCTGCTGTACCGGACATTACATGTAACGTGTTACACTACTCTCCCTAAGGGCTACCTGGGCCTTGCAGTACCAGCACAACACTGTTGTACAAATAGGTTGATAGGCATGGAATGCCCACTGAGTTCTGGCAAGTGTGTGTATGTGTGCATGTGTGTATGTATGTAGGTTACAGCATTCCGAGGCCACATACTCCTATTACAATATGCATTGACACACAGTATTAGGGATAGTGATGTTGCTGCTCAGAGGAGAGGCATGACAATGCATCACCCTACTATGCCTGTAGCATGTGCATTAGATGCATATCCCTGTAGTAGCACTCTTGGGATGGACAAGGGGTTGTATTGCAGTCCTGGTCAATGTGTGATGGTAGGTATGTCAGAGTGTCATCATGGGTTCCAGTGCATACAATATCCACAGTGGGGTGTGGGTGCTGGGTATACTGTCATTACACCATGGTACCCCCGATAAATGTCCCATGTACCACTATATGGTGACCACTGTCACCATCACCCATACAGGTAACTGATAACACTATCCAGCCAAGTTGTGCATGTGCTGTGTGCAGCCTACCTGTAACACAATGGACACACTGACAAGTTAGTTAGCATTGATAGGCCCAGGTCTTTTGGATGTGTGATGACTGTTATGTGTTTGTTAATGTGTATATGATGGTATGTCACACTATGTATTGTCCATATACAACCATTACATCCCCCATTACCATACTGTACATGCCTGGGGATGTTCTGCATGTAACATGGAACACACCCCATCCTAAAGCTGTGTGGTGTATGCAGTTAAATCCACACACACATCAGTAGCATTACATACCTTGGTAGGGGTCTAGTCCCAGTGTTGCCAAGTAAGAGTGTGTGTGTATGTGGAGGGATCTACTTCAGGTTGTGAATATACATGTCCCAGGGGGTCACCTGTCCATGTGTCACAGGCAGTAACTGTTATACAGATCTGTGACATGTGTTCAACTGTACCCAGGATATGGCACAGCCATGGTGTCACCACAGTGGCATACCCCTTGTGAGATATGACAGATGACCATCCTCCTGCTGACACATGTACACCTACAACACAAATGGATAACAGTATGTAGACCAAAAACACTCAGTGTTACTAACAGCTATAATGCATCATGGCTGGACAGCGAAACTACCTGACATGTAAGCATTAAACATTACTGCTGACAACATGTTACACAGCAGTACATTGATACATTGTAGTACAGTCACTGTGTGCATCAGAACCATATTATCCTGTCCCTGCATCGATGTTATGGATGACAGGGACACACCACAGGTATCATCAAATGCACAGGATGTGTTGTTGGTTTACCAGAGACCTAGGGTGGGCCATGTGTGTGAGTGAATGGTGTAGGTTACTGATATGGCCATAGTGATGTGGTATGTGTAGGTATGGGGTTGCCCTAGGTGTGTTTGTAGTTATGCCATGTGGCTGCCTTATACAGGTGTTTCTTGGACAGCTGCAGACCATACATGTCAGGGTGTGCAGTTCACCACCTCCGGCCATGGACACAAGAACTGTGCCTGCCAGGGGTTACACAGGCACATCCAGGTACAAGCCTCGATATGCTACTCTCCCCTGATGATGACATATGTCCACTGGAACCAGGTCCCTCCTGGGAATGGCGAGAGTCATGTGTATGTGGCCTGCTGTGGTGTGGTGTGGACAGCGCCCCCGACAGTGCTGGGGCTGGTACTGCCACTACTGGAGCAGCTTGGTGTCCTTGCACATCCACATCAATCACCAGATGTTGGTGTTGCTGGCCTAAGTCCACGTGGCCATAGAACCACTCCCACCATATACTCTAGCACAGACAATCCATGGTTGATAAGGCCCACCATCTTACCAAATCATCTATCCATGACCTCTGTATAATCACGGAGACCACCTGCAAGATCCCGGATTTTGTCACTTACAGTTGAAAAAGCAGCCATCTGCATCCTCAGGCCCTGTCTGGTGTACCATTCCATACGTGCCTGTGCCACCATGACAGTCTGAAACATGGGCATGATGACCAGTGGCCCCCCATGAGCACCCCGGTACATCTGCCTATTTGGTACCCTGCCAGACATCTGGCTATGGATGCTATGTCCAGACACAGCAGCAATAGATACCACACTGTCCTGTGTACTGCCACCAACTGCCAACTATCCCTCTGCTATGGCCACTGGTGATGGGATATCTATAGGAACTGTGACTGAGTGTGGAGATGGGGTGGATAACAGGGGGATGTCAAACAATGGCACAGTTTTGGCTTCTGACAACCCCACCTGTGCCTCAACACACCTATTATCATTTCCAGTGTTTGTATGGACACCAACATCAGATTGCAGGCAGGAGGGACCCTGACCCACCTCGCCACTTGTGAGGGGAAAACAAGAAACACACTTTAAGTCCTGTACATCATTGCTTAACAGTACACACACACACACACACACACACACACACACACACACACACACACACACACACACACACACACACACCCTGACATTCCACCATAATATCTACCTGTCCTTGAGTTTACAGACTGTCCCAAGTTTATTCACATAAGTTCCCCATCCTGCATCACACTTGGAAACTTACACTCATTAATACCTATCATTAATGTATCATTCTTCTAATTGCCTAGACAAGTGATCACAAAACATGACCTGTTACTCCATTACCTCTTTGACTTAATTGGAGTTGGTTTTACAAGGACTCACTGCTGTCATCTAATGTTCACCCTGGTTATGTCCGGACATCATGAGCATGGCCCTCATATGTTAGGGGCTACTACGGTCACTCAATAATGTCACACAATGGAGTGTCACACATAACTATTTCTCAGTAGATCCAAGATCTGTTGCTCAATCAATTTATTATGTGCACAACAGTAATATTTGAATACACTCACTGGTGTTTTCTAGTAATTCCCCAATGCATCTGTAGTGCTGCATACATGGGTAGTCTTTCACCTTTCTGCTGATTGCAATTTTAACAGTATACCTGGTGTCTAGTTTCCCTCCCAATGCATGTTCCATGCGACAGACCTTATTATACGAACAGCTATCCTGAGATTACATATCAGACAAGCATTCCTGGTGTCTCATGTGTCAGTCCATGTACTGCATGATTCCAAAGGGAAGTAGTGATGTATGAACAACCCCACAATCACACATGTGCATACATGGACACCCACACAAACACACACACACACACATACACACACATCCTACATGCATCAACCTATAGACCGTTCTTTCTTTCTTTCTTTCTTTCTTTCTTTCTTTCTTTCTTTCTTTCTTTCTTTCTTTCTTTTTCTTTCCATTTATTTCCAGTTGTACTACAAAAAAGTGATACACACACACACACACACACACACACACACACACATGTAGATATATATATATATATATATATATATATATATATATATATATATGTATGTGTGTGTGTGTGTGTGTGTGTGTGTGTGTGTGTGTGTGTGTGTGCGTGTGTGTGTGTGTGTGTGTGTGTGTGTGTGTGTGTGTGTGTGTGTGTGTGTGTGTGTGTGTGTGTGTGCACAGCTGTTAGTAAACTGATCAGCGTATAAGTATACAGTTCTATCAATAAAGCTGAGTGTGCTTGCATTGCCAGTTAACCCTTAAGGAACTGCTACCCATTCCTTCTTGCTAGTTCTCCCACTACATTTCATCTATAGTACTCTTTCTTAAATATTTCCTTAAAAGAATAAATCACCACAAATGTCATGAACAATTTCCATCAATCTAATCCCATTCCATGATAAATGGTCTTCTCTTCTGAGATCTAAAACAAGACCGCAATGTGTTAGCTTTATCCTATATCACCTTTACTTGCTGTTAATGTCCTACCATACTGTTTTATCTTCATTTTGTGGACAATGATCTCTCTCCTTGTTGCTTGTTTGTTGTTTTTTTTTCTGTTTTGAAAAATCATACACAGAGACCCTCACCAGATTAATAAATTATCTTTTCCTCAAAGTATCTTACCTGATGATGAATTTAGTCTTCTGAAACATCTTTTTCTGTTTCCTGCCACTAAGCAAGCTTACTATCACTCCCAATAAGTTACAAGTAGGACCATCTTACACTTTTAGATTTGTATGTTACAAATGTCTGGGGAATAAATTGAAAGGTATTACTGTTATTGAGGTGGATTTGCATTTACCAGATGTTTTCTGTCTACCTCTACCAAAATACAGTCATAATAATAGAAGATAAATGAGCTGGCAGGACTTCCTCTATATTAATCAGGTTCTGCTAAAATCCATCTACTCATTTAGCCCTAATGAGCACTGTACAGAATTCCTATAGAAACTCCTGCATATAACTTAATTGGTTTGATGTAAAAGTAACTTTCTTAGAGAGATCTACTAATTTATTCTTTAATCCCTCCCTAGCAAGAAACTCCACTTAAGCTATTTTCTGTTCTCCATGATCATTTACTGACTTAGCAACCCTCTTAAATAAACCACTCTAGATTGTATTAAGGCAATGATCTCTGTCTTTCAGATCTATTAAAGCAGTCCATTAGTTCACCTGGGATTGGTATTGCAACTTCTTAAATTTCATTGTCATATATTTCACTATGATGATTCCTCCCATAAGGCCTGCTGTGCCACCAGGATGCATCAGGGCTTCTATTTGCAAAGACCAAGGCAGATTGTCAGCGAGTACTTCTATATGACACACAGTCCCATTGCATTACCTGAATCTATCAGATTCTTTTCTGTTTTGGAACTAATTTTCCTTAGCGCATTTTCTAGAAACTTTCAGCCATAAAGAAATCCATCAGTCTCTCTCTGCCCACTACTTCTTGTTGATGTATAAGGACTCTTTTTTTGTCCCGTCCCCTCTTTCTGCATGCCCCACATTGGGCAACCAGCTTCTCAGCTGTATAATTTTTCCTTTTTCACCAGTACTGTTCACCAGGGCTGTGATAATAAGTAATATTTTGTCACAGCAAAGGTCTCTGATGTTTTTTGTAACCTACGAGGGGCATTTTATATATTTTTCACTTACACTTTTCATTGCTCTTAATATTGATTTTCTTCAGTTTTCCTTAAAACTTCTCTTCCAGACTTGCCTTACTGTTGTATTTTGTTTTAATACCATCAGCACTCATAACTGCATTTATTTAATTATTGCTTATTGATAACTGGGTAGGTTGGTTTTGGCATTATATAGTGTAGACCATCAATAAAGCTAATCTAATTATACAGTTAATACATGTTATTTTTTCAAACGTCTTCCTCTTCTACTTCTCTCTCTCTCTCTCTCTCTCTATATATATATATATATATATATATATGTGTGTCTGTCTATCTGTCTCTCTCCATCTCTGTCTGTGAGAATAGATTTGACAAATGTAGTTTTGCCAAAATAAATCCTACATAAATACAGTATTCACTTTGCATAGACTTAGAAATGCAGCCATCTTAAAGCAGGCCTATATCTTCATTTTATATCACAAATTTTATATGCAGTTTCAGTAAATGCAGTTTCAACATAAAAGAATGTTTCAGTGAATGATACAAATGAGCTCAGTGAAATAACCTTCATGTCAAAGCACTAATAAGGATTTCACCTTAATCGGACATCATTGCACTGCCCCCAAACAATTGAACTGGCTAGAACTCCCTCAACTAATAACTTATCATTAACTGAGTGTGGCACATAGGATCCTGCACCAGCCTGAAAAACACCAGCACTTCAAAACTTATTAACTCCTTACTCTAAAAAACGTGTCCTTCTCCCGCATGGCAAATCCCTGTTAAATGTTACCAAAGCTAACAATAAATAAGGCATCTACCTTTTCTTGAACTACACAGCTAAAATCTGGAATGACTTACCATCAGAAATAACATCTATTATCAATTTATCTGTCTTCAAAATAAATTCTAGGTCTCATTTAAAGAATACATGGCTATGCTCCTGTACAAATCCTGGATAAGAAAAGAATTCCAATGCAACATTTGCGATTCCTCTAGGTAATACTAGTTGTTCACACAAATCAGATCACATCTCACCTTTCAACATACTTCTACCCATTCTTATTTCAATCTAAAGTGTGTATTCAAGGATAATAGTAAACTATTCTTCTTAATTTTGCATTATGTTTCAGCATCTATACTCTACTGTATCTCATCCTACCACAGGCTATCAGTCAATGTAGTATATCTATGAAAACTGCTCACTGTTTTTTGTTATTAATTATACCTGGTTTACAATTTAAAAGTCACTCATTTTCCTGATAGATTTCTTCACTTTGTTTTTTTTTAACAAATAATTCTCTCTTTTCCTGTAATAGACTATGCAGCAATGTTATTAATAAGAATATTTATATGACTGTTTTATGCTTAACACAAATTTCAATTCATGTATATGTAAACCTTGTATTTGTTACTATAATCATTATTACATGTTAAATGTAGAGCATTTCTCCTCGGGCCTCCCTGAAAAAGGATTTTTATCCAGTCTGACTTTCCCAGTAATCAAATGTTAAATAAATAAATAAATAAAATGTGCTAACAGAGTGTACAAGACATGGGAACCGAGATTAAAGAGGCATGCAGAACTTGTAGGAAATTTGCAGGGTTTACTATTATGAGAGATACTTTCTAGACAGATCACTTCAGTTGAGATACTCAGAAGATTTCGTAAAGAAGTTCAATTTTGATACTCAGAAGATCGAGTACAGATTTTCAGAATCTGTGAAAGTGCAGAAACTACAGAAAACAGTGCAATTTGTCTTAATTCTTCCATTACAATTCTGAGTTCAGAGTTAAAATAAGCAATATAATTCAGTCTGGTTCAGTTCATCAATATAAGAGTTGTTCAGATCTTGTTGATTTACTACATCTACCTCCACTGTATGCTACTACTACATAATAATTCACCTTTATCAGACCTACAGTGTGTACAGGCTATTATTCTAAAAGGTACAAGAAGCTTTAGCATATAAAGGAGAAAATGAAATATTTGGCACTTGCTCAGCACAGCTCCAGTTAATTAAAATAAGGACATTTATTCCAGTTCTTATACTATCTATCTATCTATCTATCTATCTATCTATCTATCTATCTATCTATCTATCAATCTATCTATCTATCTATCTATATGACTTGTTCTCTATCATTATAACAATAACCCATGGCTGCGTGTGGGTAATGCTGGATTTACCCACTGTTGGTGTGGTTTGGTCATGAGGGTGAAACTATCATACAATGACATTATTTAAGAAAAATGTTACTTACTTTTCTTAAATAATGTCCTTGTATAATGGAACTGTGGTGTTCTTCCGTGTTTTTCCCAGTACCCTGGGGCTTTCCTGATGTACTATGCATTCTAATGGGACTTATGTTCCCACACTTATGCTGTACATCATTGTTGTGTAAAGGAAACAATGGAGAAAAGATCTCCATTATTTGTTTGTTGATTTTGTTTTTAATTAAAACAATGGCATCCAGAGATTTCAAATGAATGGGAGAGATGGGACAGTGAAAATATAAGGATAATCAGGTATGTTTTTCTAGTTTTGTATAACGTACCTGCTTATCCTTGTATTTGTCTCTATCCTATCTCTGTTGCTCTTTTTAAGTTTCTGGTTTTTGTAAGTTTATTTAAAAAAAATGAAAGAAAAGTAAAATTTTAATCGCATATATTAATGGAAAAAAGTCTGGGCAACTGGGCATTTTTCCATTGGTATATGCTCGATTTACAATGGGCATGCTGGTTCGGCTGACTAATCAGCGTGTTCATTTTAGGTTCATAGGTTCATACATTAGTACTAAGCTAATTGCCCTTGCAAGCCATTTTAAGCCTAGCCAATTATCCCTTGTGAGACACAGACTCAACACCTTGTGTTTGTAAGGCAAACACCTTAACCATTAGGCCACCCATTTTGGAATGTAAATGGCCAGTCATTGTATAATTATCAATATCTTGCTTACCCTACAAATCCTTTAACATGTAAATTATATTTCATTATAAATGCTATTAATATTGATGGCTTCAGGAATTCATCATTCTGTAATTTTAGGAAGAGTAGTTTCATGTAATTTTCACTGTAGTGTATTTTAATACATGAAGAAAATGCAGTAGAGTACACTGTAGAGACTTTCATATATTTGGTCTTGTATAGCATCACCTTTTCTGCTACAAGAACAGTGTTTACTATAAAGGTAAATGTGAGAGATGCTGTGAATGATTAAGGATGTGCAGCACTGACATTCATACATTTTTACACAATCTACTGTTTCAGGTGAGAGTACAAAAGTGCATAGTGTTTGTAGATATCTGCAAAACAGCAAATAGCAAAATTAATTTCTGGATGTCTTTGGTGCAAGTTCCACTTATGACTAACAAGAAAGAAGCCAGTAAATTAATTAGTTAATAAAGATTATTTGAATGCAGATCAGCATATTCAGTTATGTTGGAGGTAGAAGATCAGCTAAATTCCTCCACTTCTTCAATCAACAAACAGCGTATTGCCTTAGGAGAAAGTATTGTCATTAAATTTGTTGCATATATGGAAACAGTTATTTAACCATATCAACAGCCAGCTGTCTTCCGTTAGCAGAACAGGCAAGAGTAAAATATGTCTGTGGATATTTATGCAAGCCAGTGGCTAATGAGATGATCAGAGACCGCTTTATCATTCACAAATGGAAAACCAGAATGCAATTTTCTGCTTATTTTCTACAAGTTTCATGTACGCATTCAAAGAAGGAAGGGCTTAATTTAATCAAAGAACAACCTCTTGAAATAAGTCCAGCAATTCCAGTATGTTTGTCTACATTAGATGTAAGAATTTTTTAGACTTCTCCAATCAGTGAGTTGATGAGTGAGAGGAAATGCCAGGTGAATTATTGGATATGATAAGGAAGGAACTAATTCTCAGTGTAATTTCTAGCGGCAACCAGCCCATTTCTTTGTGAGAAGAGGCCAAGACCTCAAAAAGTCTGTAGATATCAGCCTCAAACAGCTACTGACAGTATTCATGATGCAGTCAGTGTTAGATTAACAATAATATAATACTCTTTTCTAGTTTTATTTTCAACAATCATCACATTGAACTTCATTGAAAGATAACAAAGATATAATCAATTAAGAGATGACCCAGTGAAAGGAAGACAGAACATAATTCATTAGAAATGGAAACTCGGGTACTTCTTTCCAGTGTTGTGCTGTTTATTTCCTTGATACACGACCATAGTGCCTTTTTTAGGCAAGGCCAAACTGAAAGTACTTCCAACATAGCAAATCAAAACCAAGAAAATCTGAAGCTATTACTGCTCAATGCTAGGAGTATAAACAAAAAACTCCACTCCCTAGAAGCTCTTTTTACCTAAGAGAATGCTGATGTTTGTGTGGTCAATGAGACATGGTTTAAAGCTGTGGAGAGCATTAGGTTATAATGCCTTCCACACATTTAGGTCAGCTACTTCACAGGCAGGGACTAAAGGTGGAGGTGTCTCTATTTACATCAAAGATAAATATACTTCAAGGCTGGTCAAACAGAACAATTCACTTGAGCTGCTCCATGTTCAAATTACCATAGGCAATATCCAATACCACTTCCATGCAAGCTATAGGTCCTCCTCACCCAGGAAGCCCATACCATGTATTTAAACCTATTGGAAATACTAACCATCCAACCCAATACCATATTCATGGGTGACATTAATTTCCCCACTATTGACTGAGAATCCTGTATGACACCAAATGTATATGCACAGAGATTCCTGTATTTTGTAAACACAAACTCCCTAGAATAGATAGTCAATACACCAACCAGGGGTGCAACCATACTGTATCTGGTCCTCACTAAGAGTGCTGCATCCTCTCTACTGTAATGGCTTTACTGGTAAGTCAGACCACAAAATGGCCCCCTTTTGAAGTAAAAATAAAACCTGGATCTCCAGCTAAATCAGGAATATTCAGGAGCTATTCTAAAGCTAACCTCCTGCTATTATGTGAGAATCTGGCAAAATTTCAAGCCCCACATAAACCCAGAGAACACTGCTGCCTATACAAAACTGTTCACAGAAACCCTGTACAAGCATTTTAATAGCTGCATAGAGGCAGCTCTACCCGCCAGGAAGAAGTACAGAACTAACTCAAAAAACAAGCCACCTTGGTGGAATCACAAAATCAATAGGCTGTACAACAGGAGGAAGAAAATCATGGCAAAGATTAGAAGGTGCAGCAACCAGCAGGATAAAAGCACTCTCATCAAACTAAACAAACAACTCAGAGGACAAATAAAGTCTACCAAAGCCAAATTTGAACTAAGTTTGGTCTCCGAGGCAAAGGACAACCACAAAGCATTTTTTAGCTATGCCCACAACCTCAAAGGCATTACACAATTGTGTGCAGAGCCCACTGTATATGAAGCCACCTATACTGAGCCAGAAGACATAGCAAACCTCCTGGCTGATAAATTCAGCTCCAGCTTTACCCCTCTCTCCCCCTCAACCTTCCCTCAGGAAATATTATCAAATATAACTCCATCTACTATCACTAGGGAGCAGGTCTTTAATGTCCTCTATAAGACCAAGAACACTACATCATTGACCCCAGACAATATCCCAGTTTGCCTTCTAAATAGCATGAAACATGACTTATCAGGGCCTCCAGAATTACTGTTTAACTGTAGCCTCTAAACAGGTTTCATGTCTCGTGAATGGAGAAAGGCAACAGTCATCCCTCTGCGCAAAGGTAGACTCTGGAGACTACAGACCCATAAGTCTCACTAGTCTTATATGTAAAGCCATGCAAAGAATTATCATGGAGATGATCAACAGAGATATAGTAAATCTCCAGACACTGGACACAACCTAGTTTTGTTTTGTCAAGGGCAGATCATGCCTACTGAACCTGTTGGACTTGTTTTAAATAGGTCACCAAAACAATGGATGAGGAAAAATCATCCACACTGCCTACCTTGACTTGGCCAAGGCATTTGATGCAATACCCCATTCAGGCATGGTTGACAAACTCAAGAGGTTAGGTACAAACCCATATGTCACCCAGTGGATAGCCAACTGGCTCACAGACAGGAAACAGGAAGTTAGAAATGGGGATCCCACCTCTACAAAGAGGCCATTCACAAGTGGAGTCCCTCAGGGATCAGTCCTTGCACTGCTCCTTTTTGGCATTTACTTCTCAGAAGTCAAGGCCAATGTCAATGGACTCTGGCTGACTAAATTTGCAGATGACTGAAAATTAGGAGCTGTCATTGAATCTGAAACTGATACAAATGTTCTCCAGGAGGGGCTGACACAGACAAACAACTGGTATCAGAGCCATGGACTAAATCTAAATGCCAAGAAATGCAGAACTGTATCCTTTGGAACGTCATCCATCCCTGGTAACTATGAAATTGACAACACACCCCTTAGAGTTGACCCAGTATGCAGGGACTTAGAGAAACACATAGATAGTAATCTAGCCTTTGACCATCATGTGTCTACAGTTGTGAGGAAATCATTCTATATTGCACAACTTATAAACAAAGGTATGGCATCTAACTCCAAGGAAGTCATTGTTGCACTGAATTCGGCATTCAGCAGACCTATCATTGAGTACAATGTCCCTTTGGCATGTAACTAACCAGGCATATCCAACAACTGGAATGTCCACAGAGGTTCCTCACTAAAAGAATACAGGGCATAAGTAAAATGTCCTATGCAGACTGCCTCAAGGCCCTATCCCTGTAGTCTGTCTCCTACAGGCTTTTGAGGGGAGATCTATGCCTGGCATACAGGGGATTGTCAGACCCCACTCTGATGAACCTCCTGCATATCCACAAAAGAAACAGCACCAGAATTACCCATTCTAAATACTTAAACCTTCCCTGTGATATAAATAGGTCCTGCTGGATAGATAGGTATATATCTCAGAGACTATGGTGGCCTGGAACAGGCTCCCCATCCATTTGAAGCATAGTTCCTCCTTAAACCAATTCAAGTGCAACTTGGATAATTGGATAGGAAACCAGAAATCCATCCCTGGTTTGGCACCTATGTTTCTAATGGGCACAGGTAACCTGTAAATGGTTCATCTCCCAAACCTCTGCTTACCCTTATCAAAGATATCAGAACTTGTCAGAGATTTGGGATGCATGGCTAGGCTTAAAAGGTCCCTTGTGGACGTTAGCCTAGTAAACACTTATGAACCTATGAACATATGCAGTGATTGGTTAATTCCAGTAAGATAATCATCAGCTCCTTAGACAAACACATTAGCCATCTAGCTTTTATGTTAAAGGAGCAAATAACTGCACAGCCCACATATAGCATGCTGAGCTGTGCCTCCTCTGTAAAGGGGTTTTTGTGCTCAGTCAGACTTTGCAGGTAAATAAAAGCAAATGCATAAATAAATAAATGCCAGTTAACTCTTAGCTGATGCTTACCTGAAGCTTTATGGTTGCTATGCTGTTACATAAAAAGTTCAGCAGATACAACTAACTTCAATTTTTCTGATAAACAGGACATTGATTATATCATATACTGAGTATGATAACATTCATATTAATTTCCTAAAACTAATATCTAGAAATAATAACATTGTTATGTTTGGCCATGTTTACATACTTATAAGAAGTGCTATGCTAGTTTTTGTAGCTTATAAATCAAAATAATGTAGAGCATTCATAAAGCATTTGGAGAAACAACATACTTGACATTAGAGCAGAAAATATTACTGCTTATCTTTTCTGTTTGTATTCAGTCTAAAAATGTTGAGTTCCCTGTTAGGTAGATTCACAAAACAATCAGGAAGTAATGCCCCCTAATCAGATGACATAATTTCCTTGTTATGATTTATTACTACTTAAACCAACATTTGTTTAATTTACCAATGACCTAAAATAAATCTTCTATACTTATGACAAATCCCAGAATCAAGACATCTTTCAGTATTTGTGTAAAGGTATCAGCCTATTTCAATGTTTCATGTGGCCATCAGATTTTTTTTTTTTGCTTGAGAATGAAGGACCTGGTCCTGGATTCTACCCACCTTGAACAATTACTGTAGCTTGATACAAATGTAAACCCCCCTTTTATACATTAATAACATACATTTCCTCTGTAGCAGCAATCTGAACAGTGCAACAGTGAACTCTAACAAAGTCCCATCAGGGTCTAACTTTAGGTTAAATGCCACAGGGGATTAAGTTAATCATTCTGGCAAGAGTTGGAGGCAGCATCCTGAACACTCACCAGATTTAGCCAGTGAAGGGCTCATAGGCTCCCTTTTAAAGTAATCTCCTTCCCTTAAAACCCATGTTCTACTCCTGATAAAATTTGAACCAACTCATAATGAATTTGGCTGCAGCTCTCCTCACTGAAACTGTATTCCACTGTCACAAAGAGCTTAGTGACACAATGTCCATATGTAAGTCAGTGCACATTAGCAGATATTAGCAAACAGGCTAGTCATTTCATATTCCCTGTTTAGAATGTCTGAGGGAACCAGAGATCTGCAAACAACAGTATCCTCCAGCATTTTGAAGAAGTCTAACCACAATCCATAAATAATTTTTCCATCCCATTTCCAAGCACAGATCCTCTGAAAGGACTGACATATACATTTATCATTTCCCTTTGTATGTTCCTTACATCTAGAAAAAAATGCCTTTGCTGTGGGGTAAATCTTAAAAAGTTTAGAGGTGTTGAAAGTGCAGTGATCCTACTCTTTCCATGCATAAACTGCTATACTGGTGTAATGGTTTTACATAAGCCGACAATATACACTATTCTAAATGTGATGAGTGATTCTAATGCTGTATTTGATGACAGTGAAAGTAATATTACTTATTATAGCAATAACCCAAGCCTGGATGTGGGTAATGCTAGATTTACCCACGGTTGGTGTGGTTTGGTCACAAGGGCGAAGCCCGAGTGGCCAAACAAAGCCAACAGTGGGTAAATCCAGCATTACCCACACCCAGAAGTGGGTTATTACTATTATACAATGACATTTTTTAAGAAAAAAAATAATTACTTTTCTTAAATAATGGCATTGTATAATGCCTCCTTGCTGCCCTTCCGCAGCCATCTGGAATTCTGCGGCAGTTCTGATGTACTGCGCATGCATATGCCTATGCAGTACATCAGAGCTGTGGGCAAAAGCAACAGAGAAATCAAAATCTCCGTTGCTTTTTACAAACTGTTTTGCTATGTTAAATGGGTTTAACATAGCGAGACAGCTTTAGAAAAAACAACAGAGAATCTCCATTGCTTATTTTAAAGCTGTCTCACTATGTTAAACCCATTTAACATAGCAAGACAGTTTTGAAAAAAGCAACGGAGAAAGCAACATCTCTGTTGCTTTTTACAAACTGTTTCGCTATGTTAAATGAGTTTAACATAGTGAGACAGCTTTAAAAAAAGCAACGGAGAATCTCCGTTGCTTTTTTTAAAGTTGTCTCACTATGTTAAACTCGTTTAACATAGCGAGACAGTGTTGCTATAAGAGCTATAGTAATGGAAAAAGTCCGGGTGACCGGACCTTTTTCCATAACTATAACTCAGATTTACAATGTGCACGCTGACCAATCAGCGTACATGTTTTTTGAATATTAATGGGGGTGGTTGTATAATTTGATGATGATATATACGTTTTTTTTAATTGGGAAATATTGAAATTTACTTTTTTATTTTCCTCTAAGAAATCTATGCAAGCAGAACTTTCACTTTATGTCTTTAATTGTGTAATTATTCTAGATGCACAAGTGGTGAAGGAAGTAACACACTTGTTTAGTGAAAGACCAGGAAATGTCATAAGGTCTAACAATAACTGAATGAAAAGTATGGTGTAAATTACTGCAGACTTCTATAATTCTGATTAAGCAAGCTGACAAATGTAGAAATAGTACCGGACATAGAAAATAATATTCTAAATCCATCAATTTAAAGTTGTTAGAAGAAGAAGAAGAAGAAGAGAATAGAATTGTAAATTAACAGAGATCCAACAGATGATATTATTGTTAGTTATGAACATTTCATACAGAAAAAGACCAGCAGAGGTGTTTTAAGTGCTAGCAAAATAGTTGAGATTATTAATCATTTAATGCCTCCCTTTTGTTGCTTGCCAAAATTTTGCATTCATTGTTATGTAGACCTTGCTGTCACAATATTCCATATGTAAGCTAGTGCATATTAACTGATATCAGCAAACAGTTCATTTTATGTTCCCTGTCTAGAATGAGATAAGGAAAATCCAATTGGTCAGCCAATAATTTCATCTATTAGAGATGGCATCATGTATGTTTTGGAAAAAAAGGTATGTACTAAGGGACTGCTGACATCAGGTTATTGTAAACATTATTGCATCATCACTTGGATCTTAAATAGGTTTCTCAAAACTTATCAGATGGGAGAAAATAAAACATATTTTGGAACATTAGAATTCTGTGTTATAGTTATTTCAGTTTGATTCTTGACACTACTGCCATAAAACATTTGTCAATAGAGGTATCTTTTGTCTTGGCCTGTACCAATATATTCATGGAGATGATCGAATCTAGGCATATTTATAATACACATTTTTATTGGTAGGATAACATTTTATTTGAGGTTCTCTGATAACCTGATAGTTATTGATGGAGGGGAAGTGATGCATTTTTGGTCTCCTACACCTACTAACTATCGTCTCTTTCTCATGATCCACTGACCTCTTTGTCCATAATTATAAAAGTGCCTTCTCAGGCCATTCATTCTCTAGAGGATGAAACCCAATCAGAAAGTCATCATTCATGCATCCATCAAGGCTTTTTGCTTTAAGGCCCCCAAAGTCCACTTTATGATAGCTGTCATAAGTACCTGCATCACTGTAAGGGCCTAACATAAGCTCCGCTAACATGTGCTTTTTCTACAAATATACTAGAAAGGGCTGCCATTACCAACTTGGTAGATACATGCCACATTCCTGATTATGGTCAAGCTCGACTCCTGGCAAATCTGTGAAGATCATTCAGACAAATATTATACCTCCTCCCCATGGATTTACACATTGGCATCAGCTGCTTAATCCCATCATATCCCATCTTGCTCTTCCAGTACCTGAGATAATATATGGTTTTGGGTCATCTGGATTGTAGTCAGGGCTTTATTCCACTTTCACATACAATTCGCAGAAAAGTTAAACTCACTTGGATTGTAGTTGTGGGTTTATCCCACTTTGCAATAAGATTTACAGAAAATATAAACGACAATTTTTATAGCACAAAATGTACATTTTATGGCCAGCTTGCTACCTAAAATGTAGTTTTGATAGCTAAACTTAGAGCAAAGAAAACAACAGTATGGGGATATTCCAGAAAAATACACAGGCAAAGACATTTACCTAGACTGCTTTTTATCAACCACATAAATTAATCCATTCCCTTCTCTACAATGAATTATTTAGAATTAAGATATTCTGAAGTAGTGAAGGAATAGTTTTTGAGGAACTGGCACATGCTACATGAAAGTTAGAGACAAGGGATTATTAAGAAGTTTTTCAAGCAATTTGGAAAAAGTATGTTACCATGTAGCTGAGTTGGAATAACTGTTTTCTCAGACAGAGAGTATGACATTGAATACTATATCAACAAATCAGAAGAATGAAGGCCACTGTATTAATATAACAAGATATCATTTTTATCCAAAGAAATAGGCTATGTTATGCTATATCCTAGGAGATGACAGGTTGTTGCTGATGGTCTCTTATGGGAACATTACCAAACAGACCAAGTATTTTGTTTGCTAATACAGAAAAGTTAGATGGAAAATAGACATCTATTTGATTTTCTTTTTCCTGTAGTGCCATCACGTCAATGTTTGTAGGATTGTGACTTCTCAAGAGCTCTGGAGAATAAAGAGTAAAGCTTTCAATATATCAAACAGTCAAACTATATCACAAGTATGATTAATTATAGAATAACATGACTTTTGTATATTTTAAACTGACAGAAAGGTAACGCTATAACTACACAAGCAAGCTAGAGAACATACGATTGTCAAATATTTTAATAGTACATTTTGACTCATATGTTATAACTCCATATTGTAATTATTTAACTTGTAAGTGCAAGACACATAATTATTAAAAAGTAAATAAATACAAAAATGCAGGAGAACAGACAAAAGCAAACAAAAACAGAATCACATGCCTCAACATATGGGCTGGAAATCTCAGCATCTGTCATTTGATAGGTTACTAGTAGTTCTAAAATAGTTCTTCAGATTTTCCAGAATGAAAGCAGTGGCCTGCCATTCTCCCCAGATGATTACTTCTTTCTGATACAACTACAAATCTTCATCCTTCTGCAAACCAACATACAGGTGAGAATGCTTATTACTGTGTATATAATACAGCTACGATCCCTCAGTCATCCAATAAAATCTGACATTTAACAGATAATGTAATTCTATCACTTTTACTCACTATAGTGGAAGCGCTGTCTATATCTCAGCTAATGTTCTATGCCTCCATTCACCCAATAGTACTGAAACACCTTCCAGCAGAATATACACAACTGATTACCCATAATGATATGTCTGTCCTACAATGTAGTACAGCTTAACAAATTGCAAAAAAAATCTGCATCAAATTTATGATGAAACTTTCAAAGAAAGATTTTCAAGAACTTCCATGTTTTACTGAAATTAAACTTGTTGGAGCTTCAAGCAGATGACACAAATTGTACAAAATGCCATCTCAATGAAAGTAGCAATAAAACCTATGATTTGTTCAGGGGCAGGTTCTGCTGTATACTTTCCAAGTAGGGATGCTTACTTATATATATTCTAGCTCCACTGCCCCCAAACCATGAAGAAGAAAAGAAAGGTCCAAACACTTTGATTCATTGCTGGTGGACAAACAGAAATTACATTATCATTTATTTCATAAGCAGCCATGAAGTTCCAAATGTGAGAATAGAAATAACTGAGTTTAAACTGAGCTGATTTACACTTGCCAAGTATATGGAAATCGTCTTCAGCGCATAGTCCAAATAGAAGCATCATGCCTTGTCTGAAGTGTTCTTTTACACATGCTTCAAAAGACAGATTAATTGCGGGGCACTACTGAGCATAACATTTTAAATAATCTAATCATCACATCTTTTACTGTACTAGGGCCTTTAAGAAACTCCTTGGCTTGAGCAAGAAAGTCGAATGCTACATCCCACATCTAACCTTCAGAAAGAGTGCTATGGTGAAGGTTTTTGTAAAAATGATTTTTAGTGGTATCAAAATCCTAATGTAATTCTGCAGTTGCTTTGAATTCCCACATGCACATCGATCTCCAATGGTACACACTAGCTGTTTGTGTCCAGTGCAGCAAGGTAGCATAGAGCAGACAAGAGAAAAGAGAGCATGACCAGTTCTAGTAAGATGTTGAACTGCCACTTTGCCACATGTACATCACAGGCAGTGAGCATTGAAGACTCAGCATCCATTCATTCTTGGCATCTGAAAGTCAGATGTAAACCAGTGGATTCATGCTTGAAGTTGGGATGCAAAGGTAGAATATCTATTTAAATGAAATCAGTTGACAAAATAGAGAAAGAAGAAAAGTTCCAAACATATGTGGTGTGAGGGTGTGATTATACAAACTGTATTTAACATTGACTAGGTGATTTCTTTTTTTTTTTTTTTTTTTTTTTTATATTCTGTGATTCTGATATAAGTATTTATAAGTAAGAGGGTATGAAGTCTCTCATATGGAGGTCCATGGAAGCTTATCAGTCTGCAGACACAAATCTTATTTCATTTCATCCATAATTTTGGAGCTGAACACTCGCTACTCTTTCAGGGAACATAGCAACAGGTTAAATAGGGCAATGATTGCTAACATTAGTTCCAGTACTGAAGACATTCTGTATGATATTCTCTCCACAGAACTTTCTAATTTCAGACAATGATCAACTTTCCAGCAGCTTGATACTTTTCACTACAAAATCATATGTCATGAAATAATTACTGCATTATATAATATGTCAGTAATGCCTTATCTTTGCTGTCTTTCAAGCTATGCATATTAATGTTGTCTTGTTTACAGTTTTGATATGAATCTGATAACAGGAAAAAAAACATTTAAGGATTGAAAACACCTAGAGCCTTAACTGGTTTCAACAGCAATAAGAAAACATATCTCCATAAGAGTCATGTTTTGCTGATAGAGTGAACAATCCTCTTTATTCTGTCCAGAATATGAATTTATGCAACAATGCCTCTAATTTACAAGAAAGAAGCTTTGCAGAGGGTTGAAATATTTTATTTTTATTTTTTGACTAAGCTTGTGAGTTTCTTGTACAGTTGCCTGTGTCATGGGTGTGTGAGGCCTTTACAGGATTGCTTGGATGAGTTATAGGTAAAACCTCAATCAAACAACCTGCTTTTTTGGCACTGGTTATTCAATGGTTATCTATTTCTGGATTTTCCTTTGGCTGATAGAAGCACATTAATAGACATGAGAAATGTTGCTGTCTGTCAAAAGGAAAATGCATGAAAGCATAGTAGCTGTAATGGAGTGTTCTCAATTTTAAAAAGTACTTCAATTATCATTAATGTATTCTATAAAACGAATCTATATTGCACAGAATTTTCAGTAAAATTTAATATCTGAAAGAAAATGTATAAAATGGCACATAACTGCATTTTCTACTAAGACAATATAGTACCATTTAAAAGGGAAACAAATTCCTCCCTAAATGTATGTACTGCTGCAGTCTGATGCTTGAAGATGCTGTGTAGGTCATATGACAGTGGAAGCAGGAAGGTATACCCAAGGATTAATTAATGCCTACATTAAGTGTACACTGTTCTGAGTAAACAGATAAGGCAAGTATAACTCATATATTCTTTCTCCTAATTTTAGTATTCTTACTGATTTTCTTGCAGCCTTAAATATTGAGGAGGATTCATAAAGGTTACCACAAAGTGTAGACTACAGGTACATTTAGCGTAATTTTTTTGAGTGACTAGAATGCACAAAAAAGGTGGAAGGGATATTCTTGAATACAGAGTGTGTACAAGTATGCAAACTAATGCCACAGGAAATATTGTTTTGGTAAAAACAAAGACGTACTCTTAATTCATCAAGTTATATTAGTTACTTTATCTATTGATTTGCTTTCTGAATGATAGCTTGAAGAGTATTAAACTACCTGTAAGGACTTGGAAAATTTCACTTTGGACATAAAAGTCAAAGATAGTAAGGGCATGATGTATCTTTTAGCCAGAAGCAGATACTTTCTAGATCAAATGCTCAGTATTTTTTCTGACACTTTGTCTGCTTGAATATATTATGTTCAATTTCTTCTAAATTTCTTTATGGTTGCATATGTATTTGAAAAGAAAGTGTTTTTACCTTTTTGATTCAATTAATGATTTTATTATTCAGCTTTGAATTCTTGTGGTTGATGGATTATAAATTATATTAAGGATTTATGTATTTTTAATCACTAAACCTAAATCTCTGTGACATATGTTCACTGAAGGGGGGATGCTTAGCTATAATAACTACAATTTCAATATTTAAAAGTTGGTTGATTTTTAAGGGTCAATTGTAAGTTATGTTCTTTCTGTGTTAGCTTTAACTCATGGCATAATTAACTTAAAGTTATGAAGGGAAGAAGTTGATTTTGGAGCGTTGCCATTTATCCCATTCTGGAAAAAGATAGTATAATGTTGTTCAGATTTTAACTATTGTTGATAATATTGCATTGGAAAATAATCATCTTTGCTTGAGGTGGTTAAAATCCTTGGAATCCAGTGATTATAGCTTATCTGATGTTTTGCAATATAAAGCTTATTTGGGTGGTTGGCCATTACTCAAGGCAGTTGTATACACTTACTATACTCCTTTATGACCAATTGTACTCTTTATCTTACTAGTTGTCAATGCTAGGGTTCAAACCCATTTTCATTTATCTGCTGCATGCCAACATTGATGGCAGTGGTCCAGAAGTCACAGTCTGTAGATCTGTCCTGCATATTAGCCATAAAGTTTCTTCACCACAGCATGCTTACCAACAGGCAAAGGTTTTATCAGAAGTATGTAAGACCTTCATCTGTGGTTGGTATTCTTGTTATAGAGGGGTTCGGTCTGTCAATCTTAAGTCAGTTTTATAAGCCAAGAGTGAAAAGCAGATTAAGATATACCCAGAAATAATTTGAGAAAAATGGTCCAGGACCATAAATAATATAGTGAGTTAGTGTAACTCTGAATTTAATAGTATGCGCAGTTTTTAAATAAAACGTCTTATTCTCCCTCCTAATGTAATTGTTCTTCAAAAAAAGTATTAATACATGGAAAAAATAACATTTACAAAAAATTAGATGAATTTAGATGCTTTGTTATCAATATAGACTTTTAATGAGCTATTGCACAACTTTCATGTTTCACTGAATGTAATTTAAATGATTAAAGCTGAAGTGTTTTATCATTTCTTAAAAATAGTATAAATTAAGACACAGTGGAATTACCATTAGAACACAATTGCTGCAGTCATTATAATGCTAAATCATTTGGTGCAATTCATTCTTTAACATGGCAATATCATACATACCTTTGAGGATATAAGTATCCAAAGACATCTGTAGAAAAGTGAAGAATAGTCTTTCTTATTTCATCATATGGGAATATCCTATATTTTTTCCTAAATAGTGTTTTCATGTATGAGATGCTCAGAAGAAAGGACATGCTTGTTGTAGATAAAAATGCCTGTAGCAAGATTCACCTAAGAAGTGTTTTTGTAAGAAGAAGCATTTTGTATTCATTTCTTTGGTAATTATTTTCAATATCCTATTTCCAGTTGCTTACTGCCAACCTTTTTTTTTGAGTCAGTTATTTGTGTGCATTAAGGTGGGATATAGTTTGGTTAAAATTATTAACATTCTTAATCCTGTGCATCAGATAAATCAAGAACATTTACTTGTAAAACCTTTATTATGAGCAACATTAGCTTTTTTTTTATGCAGCCATGACAAAACCAGAATAACCATAGTCATGTCTAGTGATGGCACCATTCATTTTTACTAGTGGATGTATCAACACATTTTTTCCTCAAAAAGATTTTTATTGGATTTCAAAAAAAGACAATGCAAGAAAACCAATAAAATGAAGAAGAAAACAAACCTACAAAAAAAATCATTCATAATGTGTACAAACTGAAATTTCTTTTTTTAAAAAGCTTTATTGGATTTTATATATAAACAAATTAAACATATAGTTATAACATAAGTTTAACTTTTGAACAAATGCATGTATATAGTGAACACAACAAAACAAAAGTATATACAAAGACATCCATTTATACATTTCAAAGGAATATGTTATAATCAAGGTCTCATGTTGTGATACATTCTTTTTAATAATTTCTGTAAACTAACCCACATATTATAAGAATGTGTTTTTCTAGAAGTTCTTGACTTGATAGTCCAAAGTTCCATGTGGCATACATCTGTAATAGTATTTTTAAATTCATTGAATGTTGGTGGAGTATCTGAAATCCAATTTCTTGTTATGATTTTTCTAGCCACTGATAGGGTTGACCACAACAAAGGGAGTTTGATTTTTTAATACCATAGTAAATAGGTGTGTTAAAGACGACCATATATTTAGTTATATTAAAATTCTTAGTATATATAGCTTGTAGAAATTAATTTGCTTTTTCCCAATAGCATTTTAATTCATTACAATCAAAAAACATGTGTGCCCAATCAGCATTTTTTTGGTTTACAGCTTTTGTATAGCATTTCTTTTTTGTGATCTTACCCATAATAAGTGGTGTGTAGAATGCCCTATACACAAATTTCCATGTATATATCTTCATCTAAGTGAGACAGTTCTGTTAGCTGATTCCAAGATTTTTTTATCTTGTTCAACAGGTTTTCATTAATTGATGTATAATAATTCCATAAATGTTAAGAGCATCTATATGTTTCATCTATAATTATCTTACATATTTGAGATAGTTTGTCTTTGAATGTAGTTTTATGTTGTATATTCACGACTAGATAGTTTAACAGTAATTCTTTATTGGTGGGAGATCTTAAATCAAATTAATTTAAAAGGAATTACCTATATGCTTGTAATTCTAGCCATAAATTGTTTTCTAGTTCAAACTCTAGGGTTGTTATCTATTGATTTAAGTTCATTATTTATCATCAACTGAAACCAATATATTAATAATTTTTCTTTAAATAATAAAGTTTTAATGGGATCAGAAGGTGACACAATTCCCTGTGTATAGGCTATAGGGTATAAGAGAAAAAAACATTCCTTATATGTTGGATATTTATATATGAAGTTTCTGAAAATAATTATAATAGTTGAATTACAGCTAGTTGAATGTTTTGGCATAATGTGTGTTGTAAAGAGATATTTTAATATCCTAATAAATGGGTTGTTTAAAGTGTTTATTGTGTATGACTGGGGATTAATGAATGTGTCTATACAGATTGCTTCCCAGTATTTTTCCATTTAGCTGAGTATATAGGATCCACTATTAAAATTACAGATTTGATTATAGAAGAAAATGAGTATAACTCTAGATCTGGGAAGGCAACTCCTCCATTTATCCAGCTGCTTAAATTATATTTTAGGGCTGTTTTAGGTTTGTTTGGATACCATAAAAATCTTAGCATTATTGAATTTAATTTTTTAACTATTGCTTTTGGAGGAAGTAAAGATATTGATTGAATTATATATAATATTTTTGGAAGAATGATTTTAATTATTGGTAGTCTTTCTTCCATTGTAAAGAAGACTTTATTCCATTTGGTTATAAGAGATTGGATATTATTAAGTAAGTTGTTATAATTAATATGTATAATATTTCTTTGACATCTTTGGCTAATGTTATCCCTAAATATGTAAACTGACTTGAATCAGGGATATATTTAAGGTATTGATATCTTATTCTGTTTTTTTTTTCTAAAGTAGATAGGAAGCATCTTTGTTTTTTCATTATTAAATGACAGGCCTGATTTGTTTTGAAAGTTTTACATAGTAACAAATAGAGCAGACATGGATGATATATTTCCATTAAGTGTAATGAGAACATCATCTGCAAAAAGCTGGATTTTAGATATGATCTCATAATTTATATTAAATCCTTATATTTCTTTATTCATTCTTATGGAATTAGCCCAAAGCTCCATAATTAAAGTAAATAATAAAGGGAAAAGAGGGCAGCCTTGTTTGTTTCTTTTTAAAATTAGAATATTTTGTGATAAATAGGTACCAATTTTGATATATGCCTGAGTGCATTTGTATAAATATGCTATTAAATTTATAAAGTTATCTGAGAAATTTAAACTTTTAAGTAATATAAACAAATAATCCCAGTTTACTGAATCAAATGCTGAATTTATATCTAAACTTATTAGAATTATTTTTTGTCTTATTTGAATAATTTATTATTGAAAGTGTTATTTCAATATTATCCCAAGTGCTTCTATTTATTATGAAACCAGTTTGATCCTCGTCAATCAATGCTGGGAGAAGATGTTTCAGTCTATCAGCATATATATTCATAAACATTTTATAATCCACATTTAGTAGAGAAATGGGTCTGTATAAGGAGCATTTTTTTTTAATCTTTGTTTGGTTTTATTATAGGTGCTATAAATGTGTATTTGCAAGAAGGAGGATTTACAGCTTCATTTTGGGTTGTTAGGACATTTTGTAGTAATGTTAAAGCATTTCTGGGCATAATTTTATATATTTCCAGTATGATTCCATCATTCCCAGGAGCTTTATTTAATTTAAGTTTGGTAATTTGTGTCTGAATATCTGTATAAGAGATGCTTTTGTCTATTAAGTCTGCTTGCTGTTTGTTAAGATGTTTTTAGTGTATTTATTTATAAAACCTTTCATATTTTCTTTTGATTCTATTAGTTATTTCTTTATGATTGATTTTATGGAAATGCTCCCAGAATTCTTCTAATATGTCTTGAACACTGTATACCTTTCTCTTCATCTTTGTAGAATATATTTCTTTAATAGGATTGTGTCTGCTGAGTCTTGTGATTTTATTTTTAAGTCTATTTAAATATTTGGGATTATTGGAAAAAGCAACAAATTTGTGTTTTTCTAGACACATCGTTGTTTTGTGACTAAGGATATCTATATATTTATTGTTTAATATATTGATTTTTTTCTTTAATGTCATTATTTATGTGTTTACCATTTTGACTACATTTAAGGTTATCTAACTTATTCTGTATCTCCTGTAGATCTTTATCCCAAAATTTCATTTTGTTGTTATACCAATTTAATATATATATATATATATATATATATATATATATATATATATATATATACGTGTGTGTGTTTTAAGAGCATCCAAAATATATATCACTGATGTATCTGGGGTGGTATTTATTTCTATAAAATTATTTATTTTATTTATTATGAATTCCTTGAATTCTTCTAATTTGGTAATGTAAGCTGGTATTCCTCTAAACTCTACATTGAATAATAAGTTAATGTTTAATTCAAAAGTAATTTATTTTTATTTATTTATTTTACATTTGTTGACCGGGATAGTCCAACTGGATACATGTCCATTTTTCAGAGGAGGCCTCGGAAGAAAAGCTCCAGTAATACAGACAGTAATATACATGATAAAGTAGATCTTGGTAAACAAAGTATAATAGATAACACACACATCACAAGACTAATAAGATAGGGTTTCTCGACTGTCATAGGAAAAGTGCATTACAGAAAGTCAAAGTTACATACAGTACTTTTTATACACTAAAGAAGAGGAAAAAAAATGGTATTTATGCACAGGAATATACAAGAGGAAAAGCATGTACTACAGCCTAGTTAAGTAAGGATGATATAGTGTGGGGGCATCAGAGTAGAGTAATCCACAGTCCTGCCTGTCATAGTTTCAAATGTATGCTAGGCTATAAATAAAGAAAATGATAAGATGTAAAAGGGTAAGGGAATGGAGTAGGGTGGGGTATAATAAGAAAGCATGGTGGAGTACTGAGTAATTCACCCTTAGAGAGAGGGGTAGAGATAGAGTAATGGATGGATACCTAACTGGGAAGTTGGGGAGTTAGTCAGGGTTGGAACATAGACATAGCCAGTGTGTTGTTAAATATTGTTTATGGGGTTTTTTGAATTGGGTGAGGGAGGGTACAGGAGTGATGTCAGCTGGAAGTGAGTTCCAGGTTTTGCCAACAAAGTTGGAAAACAGGGAGTCTCCAGTTGAGTTTTTAGGTTTATATGTTTGAACCAGCAATTTGTTAGAAGAATGAAGTGGTCTGGAGTTACAATAGGAATTGATGAGGTTTTTTAGTCCAGGGGTGTTTTCGGGTTGGTTGAGGACCTTGTGTGCTACTATGAGCTGATTGTACTGAAGTAAACTGGGTAATTCTAGCCACCCTAGTAGTTTAAGGTTATGGCAGTGTCTGATATTTAGAGCCAGTGGCAAATCTGGCAATGTGGTTGTAACAGTTTGAGAGTTTACCAAGTTCAGATTTGTTCAAGTTAAAGTAGGGGAGGTGTAAAAAATGGTAGAGAGTAGGTGATCATGGTTAATGGCAGTCTTAGCTATTGGAGTCAGGAAAGGTTTATTTCTATATAGTGAGCCAAGCTTTTTATTAATTATTTTGATAGTTTGATTGACATGCATATCAAATTTGAGGTTATCTATTATTACCCCTATGAGTTTTGTCTGAGCAGCCGGGGACATAATGGTACCATTGTTGGATCTTATAGTAAAGTAGAGTGGAGTGGACCTATGAATGGGGGAGAAGAGTAGTAACCTAGTTTTATTAGGGTTCAAAATAAGACTGTGATTAGTGAGCCAGTTTTCTACTGTGTTGAATTTTTTTTGGGATAAGGTCAGCTGCTCTGTTGTGGAGGAAGCATAACAGATCAAGGTAGAATCATCAGGATATTGGATACAAGTTTCATCAGGCCTGACAGTATGAAGGTCATTGATAAAGATAGAGAATAGAAGGGGACCAAGAATAGAGTCCTGGCAGACTCCAAGATTGAGAGAGTGTTGGGTGGATAATTTGGCCTGCCATAGGACAGCCTGTTATCTACCACTCAGATAGAACTGGAACCATTGAATAGCATTGCTATCCAGGGATATGGTTTTCGGGGTATGGATAAATAATTGGTGGTTAATCATGTCAAAGTCTTTGGAGAGGTCGAGAAAGAGGGCTGAGAATAGCCTGTTGGTTCTGTTATCATTAATAGCATTGATGAAAGAGAGGAGGGCAGAGGTGCTACTGTGATATGTCCTGAAACCATGATGTGTGTTAGCTAACAGATTGGTCTGAATGAGATAGTGCAAAAGTTGTTTATGAATGCACTTCTCCATAATTTTGGCCAAAGGTGAGAGAATGGCAATGGGTCTATAATTTGACAGTTCTGTAGAACTACCACCTTTATGAAGTAGGATAATATGAGATATTTTCCAGATGGAGGGGATAGAGTTTTCTATTATGGTTCTGTTGATCAAGATGGAGATGGGGAATGCTATAGCATCTGCTGCGTTTTGTAGGTATTCTGCGGGAATGAGGTCAGCAGATAGGGTGGTTTGTTTTAATTTGTTAATTAGGGACCTAATAAGTGTGGGTGAGACCAGTTGAAAGCTAAAGGGGAGTAGGGTAGCAGACTTAGTTGTGATGGAATTAGAGCCTGTGGGTGATAATTGGTTATCAGGGGTCTGGATAGTCTCCATGAAAAAGTTATTAAAGATATTAGCTATGTCCTCTGGGGATTTATGGGTAGCAGTGGATAGGGTTGGAGAAGTTTTTTTACCTGGATAAAGAAGTCTATTTATACCTGCCCAGAACTTTTGAGGCTTATTTTTGTGGTTTTGTTGAAGATTGAAGTAGTAGTGTTTTCTTGTCTAGCAGGATGGATTTTTTTTGTGTTGTTCCTAAGCTGACAATATCTCAGCTGGTTTAGAGGGGCTTTGGTTGTTCACCAGTTGGCCCAGGCTTTATTTCTAAGTTTGATTTTTAATTTGGTATCTTTTGTAAGTCACAGAGCAATTTTTGTCTTAGTTCAAATAGTCTGTGCAGGAGCATGGGAGTCAAGGATAGTAAGGAATTTAGTATTAAAGTATGCAACAGCTTCATCAAGTGGCAGTTGTTTTAAGACTGACCAATTACATAGTTTAAGTTCATTTTGGAAGTTAATAGGGTTGAAGAACTTATTATTTCTAATTGTTTTATATGTGGGCTGGTAGGTATTATGGGCTTTGTCCTTAATAATGTAGGTTAGTGAGTGATCACTTAGGTCATTAGGGAGTGTCCCAGACTTATAGATATGAGGATGACTGTTGATAAGTATCCAGTCTAGGATACTTTCTTTGATGGAGGATTTGCTAATTCTGGTGGGAGAGGATATTATTTGTGTGAATCCATATAGATTTATATGGGGGTAGGGGTTCTAGACGAGCATGTGTTCCAATCTATATTAAAGTCACCAATAACAATGGTTTCTTGAAAGTATGTGTTGGATAGCCGGTGGAGAATATCTTCTAGGGAGTTTATATTATTGCCTGGGGGAATATAGACACAGGCAATATTTATAATTTTGTTGCTATTAATCTGTAGTTTGGTGATCAACATTTTAGCATTATTAAATAGGGGCGACTGTAGGAAATTTCTAGTACCATTTAATGTATTTTTGTAAAGTACACCTACCCCCTCCCTTCCTAGTAGTGCGGTCTATCCTAAGTATGTTGTATCCAGGTGGTAGAACCTCAATTATCTGTGGTTGACAGTTTTAGCCAAGTTTCTGAAAGGCATAATATGTCAAGGGTATGAGCTGCTAAGAGGGCATGCAGGTAATGGACTTTATTATTTATGATTCTGATATTTAAGTGAAGGGCCAGGAGTGAACTAGGGGGTCTATTAAGAGGATGATAGGTAATAGGGCTGGTAGACTGGGACTTGATGTCACTGGGTAATGATGGTCCAGGGTTTGGGTGGATGTCGCCAACCCTTATTAGTTTGACGTGCAGACTTACTATAAGCTGTAAAAATGTACTTATTCATTTTTTATATCGTTTAATTTTGGTATTAGTATTTTTGAACTGAATGGGGTAGCGTGTTATTGGGGGAGAGGAATTATTTGTGAGGGAGAGTATTAAGTGACCTACCATGTTTGAAGATACTAGGGAGGTGGTATGACATTTTGGATAGTAGAATCCTAGGTAGTCTTGGTTTTCCTAGGTAGTAAGGAGGTAGAAAACAAGCAACAGAGACAGTAAAGAAAATATTGCTGGTTTTTTTTGGTAATATTGATGTAAATAGATGAGACAATTTAGGACCAGTAATTTTAAGCAGGATTTTATTGGAGAGAGGATGGTTTTGGTTACTATGGGGAGGGCACTCTTGTGATATGTAAGTTAATGGATGGAGAGAAAAGTAAGAGGGTGTGGCTATAAAGGAATAAATTTAGCTGTCCAGGGGGTGGGTGAGAATAGGGGGCAGGGTGAGGTGTAGAGCGAGCCCAAGCATAGCAAGGGCGAGTGAAGTGGAGCTGATCCAGACCACAAACTTTTCAAGAGCCAGGAAATGCAATGTAAGTACTTTAGAGGATGCAAAAATACTTATTTGTAGCCACCAGGCTTTACATTTGCTTTAAGCTGCTGTTAATTTAATTTTTAAGCCAATTTTTTTCTTGGGATGGTGTTTACCTTGTAGGAATTAAGTGGTAAGCTACCATGCTGTAGACCCAGTGCGGTCAATTTTAACTAGTTCACTAAAAGTAAATTAGAGATATTAACCTTGGCAATATGTAAGTATTGAGAGAGAGAAAGGAACAGATTTTAGTTATCCTTTAAGTCGCAAAGAGGGTGATGTTCTTCTAGTGTAGCAAGCCTTTCAAGGGGGAGCAGTAAAAAGAACATGGAGACAGTACCTGATAAAAGATACAGTAGTTAGCACAAATGCCCACTATAAAGAACTTCTACCAAGCTTAAAAACAGCAACAATATGTAGTCACTTATCAATCACTAGATATCATTATTACATGCATCCAGATAATTCAGTAGTTTAACCAACAAAAAATAGGTCAAATAGCAGTTGCAATTGGTTTACACCAGGGCATTAAACTTAGAAGCAGTAAATTACATACCACTCAGAAAATGCTTGGTTACACTAAAATAATAAGGAAAATGTCAGCCCAGGTAGTTACAACAACACTATTATTAACAAAAAGCTGTCACAAGTTATGAAGCTTAAAAGCAACAAATGGCAGTCACAAATGCTTTACACAAGGATATTAAACTTAGAAGCAGTAATTACATGCCATACTGAAACTGCTTGGTCTCACTGTACTAATAAGCAAAAACAACAACCCAGGTAGTTTTAACAACACTATTATCAACAAAATGCTGTCACAAGTATTTTTACACAATGTTATTAAGATTTTTAAAAGCAATAAATTACATACCATGATGTAAAGGCAGCTGACTGGGTGCAGGAGCACTGGGATGTTTGAAAATGATGGTATCTGTAGGGGAGATTAGTAACCTCGCATATGTAGTTAGGGAGGGGCAGGAGATCAAGCAGCTGAAACCAGACCACAAACTTTCCAAGAGCCAGAGAATGCAATGTAAGTACTTTAGAGGATGTAAAAACACTTATTTGTAGCCACCAGGCTTTACATTTGCTCTAAGCTGCTGTTTACTTTTTAAGCAAATTTTTTTCTTGTGATGGTGTTTACCTTGTAAGAATTAAGTGGTAAGCTACCATACTGTAGACACAGTGCAGTTGATTTTAACTAGTTCACTCACAATAAATTAGAGATCTTAACCTTGGCAATATGTAAGTATTGAGAGAGAACGGAACACATTTTGGTTATCCTTTAAGTCACAAAGAGGGTGGTGTTCTTCTAGCATAGCAAGCCTTTCAGGATGGGAGCAGTAAAAAGAATACAGAGACAGTACCTTGGTAGTAAATATTGAGAGAGAAAGGAACACATTTTGGTTATCCTTTAAGTTGCAAAGAGGGTGGTGTTCTTCTAGCATAACAAGCCTTTCAGGATGGAAGCAGTAAAAAGAACACAGAGACAGTACCTTGGCAATATGTAAGTATTGAGAGAGAAAGGAACAAATTTTAGTTATCCTTTAAGTCGCAAAGAGGGTGGTGTTCTTCTAGTGTAGCAAGACTTTCAAGGTGGGAGCAGTAAAAAGAACACGGAGACAGTACCTTGGCAATATGTAAGTATTGAGAGAGAAAGGAGAAGATTTTGGCTGTCCTTTAAGTCACAAAGAGGGTGGTGTTCTTCTACCATAGCAAGTCTTTCAGGGTGGGAGCAGTAAAAAGAACACGGAGACAGTACCGCGATGTAAAGGCAGCTGACTGGGTCTAGGAGCACTGGAATTATGATCAGATAATGGACAGGTTATAATCGTGGATTTCATTATATCATTAGTTAATTGTTGAAAGACAAGGACTCTATTTTTGAGTAGGAACCATGTCTATTAGAGAAGAAAGAAAAGGGTAATGATTTTGGATCTGCTTGGTTATTTATGTCATTAAGGTAAAACCAAGTGTTTGGGCTGTGATGATATCTTTCTTTTACCTTTAGTACTAGTTCATTTTCATTTAAGATACAACTAAAGAGACCTGCTATTATATTTCCTTTTGCAAAGAGAATAATTTGATTTAGGTGTTGTTTAACAGTATTTATTCCTATATCTGGTATCCAGTAAACATTAACCAAAGTAAAGATTTTTTTTATTTATTTCCACTATAACTGAGTACAACATTCCTTTATCGTCTTGATAAGCGTTTATTATTTTAGGAATAGCTAATGACTTGTTCCATAAAATGGCTATACCTCTTTTTTCTGTGAATGTTCAGAACTGAATAAAATAATAAATGTTTCTAGTCTGAATATATCTTTTTTTAAAATATGTGTTTCCTATAAGAAAATTATATTAGATTTGTGTAAATTTAGTCATCTAAATAGATTTCCTATTTTACATGGGTTATTTAAACCATTGATGCTAATGGAAATACCTCTCATCAAAACCATTTTAGCAGTTTAACAGATATAATTTATTTATTTATAACTGAGATTCATTTTGTTTTTCTTTATTTATTTTAAATTTCCCATTGTTGTGTGTTTGTGTAAGTTGTTTATTCATGAATAGATTAATTTTAAACATGAAAATTGCTTTAGCTCTATCTAAAATTAGAGCTTTGTGTATAATACAAATAATGGATGTCTTAATAAAGTATTTTTTACAACAACTATAAATTAATTGCATAACCTTATAAACAAATCCCATGCCCAGTCTGGAGTTATAAACTCTTAAATTGAGTAACATCAGCCACTTAATTTCTTCACTCAGTCAATAACAGCAGAGCTTCAGCCCCACCCAGTATTTATATTTAGTAATTTTCCTATCTCTTTTTTCATTTATTTTTATGTTAACTAATATTTGATCAAAGTAATGTATTAAAGTTTGACTCATAAATTTATATATAACTTTAAAATAATATATAATGATTAGTAAGTGAACAAAGTAAAAAGTTTATTAACCTTTAAAATGTCATGCTTAATGTATGTACATTCTTCTTTTTTATAATATTCTTCTTTATATTAAGTATATTTACCAATTCATAAATACAATTCTAGGTCTGTATTTAAAACAAAAGGAATCTGTATTAGAATAAACATCTGAACTTCTGCTAGAAGCTTATGTTTAAATTGGAATGCGTCCTTGAATCTGATCTGATATAATTCAGAATCAACAACCTAACAGCATGAACAGTTTACTAATAACTGATATAAAAGTAAGCAATGCAAACCATTTAAAAAGATCATAAAACAGTACATATATACAATTGCATTGTTATCTTTGCCATCTCTGATAATATTCTATGCATTATTCCATATACATTCTCCATCTTGCCCAGTGCTAGGCAACCAAACTATTTTATGTAATTTTTTATTAACTCAGCAAATAAATATGTTGGCTAACTGCATTGTTGACTAGGAATCAACAGTGGTTAGCAGTGAAATATTTTTCCTTATCTGCCACACTGTACCATTCATATTCATATGTTTTGTATGTGCATTTGATCATACATTTGAATGTCTTTATTAAAATCAGTAAGTATACTATTGCCTACTATATGTTCATCTACCATGTGCAGACTGTACTTTTTGATGTCACTTATAGAAACTAATAGTGAAAACATTCAAATCTATCAGCTATATACTACTCTAACGTATCATCCAAAAATATAGAACTATTTATTGCAATGCAAGTAATGAGAACTAGCTTACTAAATCTTCTGATCGATAGTGAGATTTTTATGTCAGCTTTTTTAAAAAACTTATTTGAGTCTGGTCAAAGACTCTGTTGACAAATTATCTCAGATATCCTTTTCTCCAAGGACATTATTGCATAATATTAGGTGTTGTTTTGTGTAACACCAGCTGGTGCATCAACTACTGATAGGAAATATGAACTAGTTAGAATGAATGTCTGATAGAAATTAAGAAATTTACTGTTAAACTCTGTATCAGATATTATTATTAAGCTGGCTATATAAACATGCATATTTTACTTCATATAGAGACATTATTGCATTCAAGTACATCATTAGCATATGAAACAAAATATAAAAGAGAAATAGGAAACCTAGAAAAGGCAGCATTTTTCTATGGGGTTACAACAATAAATAGTTTTCTTTGCCAATGATCTAGATATTCCCCCAGATTCACTAATCTTCCATGCAGGACTAGCTTAGTCCTGCACAGAAGCGACCATTTATCAGCAGCATGGCAGAGTGCCATGCATATTAATGAAGGCATGCTGCCTGAGCTCCTAAATGGACACTGAGCGTGTACGAGTGCAGGGGGCATGTCTGAGAGAAGAGCTCTCACAATATACACACCCCTGCAATCAAGAACTGCAGTTTAGCAATAACAATGAGCAAGACCACTCATAGGGGGTTGCATACCCCCAGCAACCCACCAAGTTTATAACAGCAATAGTTAAAATATAATAATATAAACAAATTAATTTTTTTTTATCAAACAGATAAAATTTAACCATAGGTGTGCAGGTTTGTCCATTGCTTAGCTATGTATACTGCAGCTTAAATGGCACAAGAAGATAAACATCAAGATATATGCAAATGAAGCAGTACTGCAATAGTGTACTGGTCAGAGCATTCGCCTTACGAGCAGTCATTCCCGGTTTGAGTCTCACTTCAGTACATTCCGTTTTCCATGTCAAATCTCTTTATGAATAATAATTTTTAATGCATAACCTACTAAATAACATATATTTGTGAAGTGGAGTACTGCATTAAATGAAGATGTGAGGTGTCATTGTAATAATATTATAAACTCCACAGATAAATACAAGTGCACCATACAGTATATATACACAAGAATCAGGGATACAAATCAAAGGTACAATGTGTAATTAATGATAAATCCATAGAGTGTCCAAATCCACCACCTTCCCAAGAACCATTTTACATTTCTGTCTAAATTAGTGCTGGGGTATGCGGGAGTAAGCACTATTAAGCAGTAGTAAGTGGGAGTAAGCAGATTTAAGCAGTAGTAAGTGGGTTTAAGCCCATTTGCATGGGGGTAAGCAATGCGCACACAGGTTAAGCAATACTGAAGCTAACTCTCTGTAAGCATATTTAACTAGAGGTTAGCATTGCTTACCATCATGCAAACCCATGCAAACCCTCTTATAATTGCTTAAAAGTGCCTTAATCACTCTGTATGCAACAGCCGCTGTTCTACCCAGCAACAAAATAAACAGCCCTTGCAGGTCTTGAACCTAGTACCCTGTACACTATAGTCACAGCAGTTAACCAGTAAGCCATCACATCAATACATACAATTGAGGTATCACAAAACAGATCCTCACTAGAGGAATATTAAACTTAACACGTGAAAGGAATCTATATACAGTTTTATGTTGTGTAACCTACTACATAACATAAATATGTGAACTGGAGTACTGCATTAAGTCCAGATGTGAGGTGTTATTGTAATAAAGTTTTGAAATCCCACACAATGACCCCATACAGTGTACATACACATGAATCATGGATACCAAACACATATATAACATGTAATGAATAAAAATCAATGCCAAACAGCAAATAGTATGCAAATTAAAAATTAAGCAATGCTAAGCTTTGCACAGCCCTGCTTACTAGGTGTAAGCAATGTGTAGGCCAGCTAAATCAGTTTTACCATTGGTATACCCCTTTAAACAATGCCAACCTTAGTTAAGCAGGTTTGCACATAGTCTAACATTTTCAAAACCATCCAATCATGGCAGAGTGCAGGAAATTGGCCCTATTTAAACCCAACAGGTGGAAATACATCTCATAACTGGTTGCAGCTTCCTCCTGTAGGCACTATGACTGTTGTGGGAGAGGGAGTGCACTTTTGGGCACAGTGGTGGGGCATCCAGGCGTCCAAAGTCATGGCAGGACTCCTTGTTAAAGACCATGACCAGAGACTGCTGCAGAGTCAGTATCAGGGTTCCCAATATAAAACAGAAGCCTGGGACCGTCTTGCCCGTGACCTCACCAGTGCCACTGGCATACCTCAAACTGGTGAGCAGGTCAGGCATCACTATGCTGACCTGAAGCAGAGAAAGAGGGAGCTCTTGGATCAGTGGATCCAAGAGGCTAGGAGGACAGGGGATGTCCCAGCCGTGTGTAAGTATCAGTCCACTACCTGTTTAATAATTGCCAGCTCATGTATATTATGGATAGGTATGACTAAATATTCGTCTTATGTTTTTGAAAGCAGCAAATTAGCAGGCTGTGAACCAGGAAGCCCATGCCTGTAGACTGCAGAGGTTGTGTTGCGAGGCAGGTTAGTAATACTCTTGCATGTACTGTCATAAAAAATAAATCTAAAAGTAGTAGAAAGTTAATTGCCAGTATAAAATCTGTATTGTTTAAGGCATGTACTGAATACACCATACAATATGGCAGGAAGAGTCTCATATAGGTTGTATGTAAATAAAAGGTTAACAGCCTGACAATAAAGGTCTAACTGTTGGAATACATGTGTTTACTCTGGTATCATATGGTAATGTAGTGTCGCAATCTCTTAATAGTACTGTTGTATAAAGCACTGTTACCCACACTATGCTGCATAAATAAAGTAGGAATGTCTGTATATGACTGTTGTATTCACAAGAGGTCATATTGTACAACTGAGAGAGACTTAGAAAACAGTGAAACAATAGACAACAAAATCCAAATAGCACACTCAACTGAGATGTAAATTGTTGCATTTTTAGCACACACAGCCATGGTTCGAATCCTGGGAGTGGTACTAAGCTGTACGCAAAATTATACCCCACAACTGTACAGATATGTCCAGAATGTCCAGTTAAGTGGCCCATATCCACTGCCTGTCACCCTGTCCCCCTGGCAAATCAGTGGGATGACCCAGATGTTTAGGCAGGAAATAATGACATACGACTGATTGTCAGAATCTGTAAGAACATACCTGTCACTCTAGCAACTCCTCAAAATGTTATGAAAGTAATAAGCCAAGTATGTCCCATCTCCACCCCTATGTTGTGAAGCTGTGGCCAGAGTGTGTGCAATAACAGAGTGAGACGTATGTGCATAATAATAATGTGGAATCTGGTAATATGTGTGGCAACATTCAGGTAGTGTTAACAAACTTTCCACACACAGGTCTGTCAGATATGAAAACTGTGCCTAGAAATAAAACATTGAAATCCTGGACTGGTACTGTTTACTCTGGTATTGTATGGCATTGTTAGTGGTGCAGTTGCTCTGAATAATAAGGTATTAATCATCACTGACATCCACACTGAGCTACATAATAAAACTGTCTAGGAAACCCTGTATAAGTGTGTTGTAATTACAAGGTCAGATTGTAAAACTAGGGGAGACTTATAGACAGAAATCAGAGAAGAGATACACAGCAATACCCAACTGTGATGTACACATGGGCTCTGGAACCACAGATCGAGGGGGGATGGGAACCCCCCCTACTTTTGCAGCACTTGCGACCTCTCAACCATCCCGAATAACTCGTCATCACGTGCACAATTGTGTCAGCATGCAGCGCCAGTTTGAATACAGTATTTACTTACTGTTATGCACTATGCTGTTCAGGCAGTTTATTCTCTTTAACCGCAGAACTGAGCCACGGATTTCTGTATTTAACTACAGAGCTGAGTCGCGAATGTGTTTACAGACTGACATTCGGGCAGAAGGATTTATTTTCTTCCAACTGCAGAGCCGAGGATTTCTTTATTCAACTGTAGAGCTGAGCCGTGGATTCCTTTATGAACTGCCATTTGGGCAGAAGGATTTCTTTATGCAGACCTGCTGCACCAGAAGAAGGTACTGCCTTCAGCATTATAAAGATTTAGGTGTGTGTGTGTGTGTGTGTGTGTGTGTGTGTGTGTGTGTGTGTGTGTGTGTGTGTGTGTGTGTGTTGGGAGGTAGTGTACCTAGAGGCATAAGGAAGAAAAGCACACAACCAGATAAGCTAGTAAAACTAAATGACAAGCAAACATACCAGATAGTATTGTTTTCTAATGGAATGTCATAATAAGTTTTACACATTATAAGGAACCAGTACGTATATTTCAGATCTGCATGATTTTCATGACTGCACAATTATATCTGAAATGTAACTCTAAACTTTTCACTCCCTGCAGATCCTTCTCTCTCAAAGCATGGAACAAACTAGTACCATGTGTAAAAATTGTATAAGTCATGGATAAAGAGAAGAAACAGGAGAGCCAAGAAATGTGTGTTTTCATAGAATTCATCTTCTATCATATAATGGATAGGATTCAAAAAATGTAAAGTATTACATAATCAGTTGAAAAATTCTATAAATTCTTCCATTAACATACAATGAGATGGGAATCATGAAGTAGAAAAATATGGAAATATGTCAAGGCTCTTCATGTTTTTGCAGCATTAGCAAACAATTGAGTAATGTTAACTCTGGATTAATGTTACTGAGGAACAGTGCAATGGAAATAAATATGTCACTTGCATGTATGTGATTTTAGAATAGTATATTATATAGCATAATGAAAGATGGAGTAGTCTATGACTTAATGGTATGCAGTTGTGGATAGCATGGATAAAGATGCATACATTATATACAGACTGACAGTGTTGGGCAGGTACTTCACACATGTGACACACCACAACACCATCAGTTCTGCATGAGACAAATCCCTGTTATAAGAATACAAACTGGCAAACCATCACACAAGTAGAAATTCAAGTTTAAATACAACAAAAATAGTGTTAGATAAGCTTTAGGATATAAACCATCTGGGCACTGTGGCTGGACATTCTGCTGTCTGTCAAGGTTGTTGCATCCCTCCATATTATTACTATAGTGATATGCTAACAGGTATTGATGCACTCCTCACATGCATGCTATAATAGATTGTTCAGTGCCCAATGTTTCCTAACACCCCCAGAAAAGTTCAAATTCTGTCCAGGTATTCCCTAAACTGATAGATCAGCTGATGGTGTAAGTGTAACAGATTGCACACATATAGCAAAGTTCTCCCCATCTGGTAGCACTGGGTCTTTGTGCAATCACTAGTGGCAGATCTACTATCAGTGCCCAATGTGTGATAATACTGAGTCACAGTGAAGCCTCTTTTGTGAAAATAAGAGGCTGGAGCCTGTCAGAAGCTTTTTTCACTGGCTGCTATTTATAGTAGATTTTACAGCCCCAAACTAATTGCTGAGTTACTGCTGTAGCCTAAAAATGATGCAACGGACATAACAATGTTTGCACGCACTCTAAACTTTGCACACTGTTTATCAAGTAAAATTAGGAATGCAGATGTCATTGCAACACAGGACAGCATAAGGCCAGATTAAGTAAAAAAATGTACAATATTGCACGATACCTACCAGACGACATTGGTACAACACACTCCAGTTCACTTCAAAATGCCAGAAGAGCACATTTTTGAGCAGTCACATTTGTTTACTTCCACATCACTGCAGTGCAATGAGACATTTATATGCAAGTCACGTGTGTAGCTTTCCACATCATGAGTAGTGAGAAAATATTTCACTCATAAATGTCTGTGAGTCACACTAGCATTCAGACTCACTGTTTCATATAACTCAGATATCAATAATATCAGCCTATAATGTGTGACTGGTTGAAAAGGTTTCTTTGTTGTACACTGCCAACATTTATTTAACAAACAATATAGTAGATTTGTTAAACAGTACAGTGTTAAGTTGGTCATGTGTGATTTGCAGTAATATCATTATACATTGCAATAAAAGTACATGGGATGTGGACATTAGTTTGTAGCTGTCAGTGACAGAGGTCATTGTATCTGCTCATCTTGTACAGCATTTGGCTATCCAGTGTTTTCATTTCTTTTTTATAATGGTGTATAAAGATAATTACATGAGTGAAAGTGAAGGTCTGAGGATGGCCTCTCACCTGAGATCTCAACTATAAAGCTGTGCCAATGGGAAGTAACTGGGGATCTGGAGAAAGAGGGAGAAACCAGCCCCAGACTGATTGTGATCTCTGTGTGCGCTTAAGGGAAATTGCACTTTACTATGTGTGTGTACTTGTCATCATCCCAGTGTGTACGTTCCCCACTGTTGACAGTGGTGAGGATTGAGGATCCTTGATTACTGGGCCAGTGCAGGGGCATCACAGGGTAGGTAAGACCAAAGAGGAAATTAGCTAAAGCTTAAAATGTCCTCCAAGTGAACCTTTGTTGTGGTAGTAAATAGTTTTAAAATTGCCCTTTTTAGATCCCTAAGTGCCCCTCTCACTCACAGCACCCCCAGCCTTCAACAGCTTCCAGCACCTCTGGATGTACACTGTTTTATTTTAAGCAGACACAGCCATGGTTCGAATCCTGGGAGAGGTAGTAAGCTGTATGTAGAATCATACCCCACAAATGTACAGATTTGTCCAGAATGCCCATT
>NC_056735.1:476004906-476052406 GCF_019279795.1 Protopterus annectens
GTATGTTTTTTGTTCAGGTTTGCCAATACACCAGTCATGCTATGGTATATTCCATGCACACATTTAACACACCTACTCATAATGCATGCTGTACATGTTCATGTATTGTTGCTGTTAACTGCACTGCATCACAGTGGTCACCATGATGGTGTATCTGAAGGATATGTTAGACTACTGCAATATAACTAACATCCTATCATTGCAAAATGTGTGCACAGAGATGAACATAATGGTGGGTCAAATGGACGTGTGAAATATCACCCTTATACAGTGCTACAAAAGTGTATATACCAGTATTACAATGGCAACTGTTACAGATGTACACTACAGTATATCATAATACTGCGGTCCACAACCCTTACAACCTGTAATGTGGTCCCAACATGAGCAATGAGTATGTAATATGGAATCATAGGTTAGGGTAGCAAATATGGGGAATACATACCTTCACAAACACTGGAAGCATATGTGTGCACACTTTCCAGATAAAATATAGTGGAAGCAGCTGTTGAGGTACTGACTGCATGCATTTGTCATGGAAATGCGCCTTCCAGCAAGTACACATCCCCAATGTCTCACCAAGTATTGGTCTGCTGTCTAAGATGTTTGTCCATCAAATGTGCACACTTACCTGCAGCAGAGGCAGCCATAGCTTGCACACATCTTACATGGCATGGCATGGGCCCCATATCCAACAGGTAGCACCCATGAGCTGGACATGTAGCCATACCTCACCACTGCATATACCATGGCAAACAGTGCAGACAGTCATGTATGTGGCAAGGATGTATGGGACAGGAATGATGTAGGAAATAAACAGATGGCCATCCAAGACAGATGATGTCACATGTAGCAAACTGGTCATGCAGGCTGCCTAATAGCATGCCACAACACTGAGGGGGTTGCAGGAATGTCTAGCAAGTACTGGCTGTGCAGTACCCATATCAGCAATTGTGTGGACTCTGCAGACATGTGGCCTATGAGTTAGGGCAATCAAATGTGACAGTTGTACTACAGGAAACATCAGCCAGGCCTCTCTACAGGTAGCATATGCATAACAGAAGAGTCCCCAAAAGGCATATGGTGCAATGTGTACTGGTGTATCAAGAGCACGTTGGAAACCTACAGACATTATCATGTAAGATACATGTGCTGCACAACCAATGCCACACCTCACCTCAGGCCCACCATCCCCATCTGTACCATGCCAGTGCCAGTGTACACCTGTATGTTTGCCATTCATTAGCTGGGACTAGGCTTTTACACATGGTGTTCAGTGTTTGGGACACTACAAACTGACACACATGTGTAGGCCACAGTTAGCAAGCATCTGCAAAAAGGCTGAAGGTGGGGATGGGGTGTCATCATGACACAACAGTGCACTACAGCAGCGATCCACAGGATGCTATGAATGGCTGTATCTGGACACCGTCAGGGTCAAAACTGTGGCAGATGTAACCCTGACTCCACATTAATAGTGACGGCAGTGTGTGCTCCAAGAAATGTGCACAAGTTGACTTTGCAATCATGCAGAGTTGGGGGACATGTGTAGGGCAGACTGACCATATACTGGCAAATAATATCACAAGAAAAATGCAACCAGTAGTCCACAGCAAGGAAGTAAGCCACTGGTACACCAAGGCAAGTAGTATCACAAGAAAAAAGCAACCAGTAGATCTAGAGATCTGAAGAAGCTAATAGCGAAAACATTTACCTTTCTTGTTTGTTCCTGTTGTTTATTAAACTGACATTTTAAATCAACATTTCCTGCTGTGGACTACTGGTTGCATTTTTCTTGTGATACTACTCGTCTTGGTGTACCAGTGGCTTACTTCATTGGGTAATGTTTTTACCTTAACTAATATACTGACAAATGCAGATGGCCCATGCTACTAAACCCCTGCCAGGAATAGTGACTGCTGTAGTACACATAACAGTAGGTGCAACAAACTATCATGATAAGGGCATGGACACATATGCACCCAGGAAGTGTATGCATCTTAATCAGCATCAGCACAACTAACACATTTGTTTGACACTGCATTTGATTGTACAGGACATATGTCACATATCAGACTCATGTAATGTTAACATATGCAGTAATGTGGTCCCATGGCATATTAAGGAAGAGGGTGTCATATCAATAAGGCTGTGTACACTCCCCATAGCCATGGTAAGGTTTGACGGTAGTCAGTGTAATAGTATCATATTGGTCATACATGCACCGCTGATGATGGCATCTGTAAATCAGACATTAGGCATTCACAAATGACATCTGTCCACATATCATCCCAGGTATGTGTCAGACAAAAACATAGGGGCTGTGAGCAGTAGAGCAGACATAACTGACACAGTAATACACATTCAGCAATGGTGTGTACACCTGTGAGGTATGGTGCACAGTATATGGCAGGGTGCTGAACAGGTGCACAGCAATAACATGGGTGCAGTGTTTTTCCAGGTAAAGGGGCATCACCTACTAACACAGCCCATGCATCACACACATGTATACTCTTGCTAGCATGGATTGACTATAGCTGCACTGCATGCTGTTGAGTACCATATGTTATGCGTGTTGACAGGTGGGTAATGGGAGGTCTGTGTGTAATATCTTCGTGCAACCTCACCTGCAAGTGTGTGTGTGTGTGTGTGTGGGGGGGTATTTTGTCTGTAAGTGCAATCTGGTGGACACATACATGAAATAAATTTTTCCTTCTACATTCTCACTACTACTTAGTTACATATATGCCTAATCTCTTGTAGAACTGCAGACATCTAGAGGATAGGACCTGCAGACATCTAGATGACAGAAGTACTACATATAGCAGTGCTTAATTACCATAATGAAATGAATGATACAAATGATATTTGCTGGCTTCCTTAGGAAAATGATAAATGAGCTATATCACTTGACAACATTTTCTGTTTTGCATTTATGGTCAGCAATGTCATCACATCATAGCACTACAAAATAAGAATGGAGGCTGTGGACAGGAGCAAGTCCAGCAGTAAACCTAATTTCATAGGACCAGGAATCTTTTGCTTTGGAAAATATTAGACTTGTCTAACATAATGTCTGAGAATAAGATGACAAAATACGCAATGCAATAAGAGCTTGGGATATTAGATTCAGTTGCCGCTGGCTACTGGATAGTGAGTAGAACAAGTGTTTGTCATGTGACAGGTGCTTGTCGTGTGTTTTTTATGACAACAATATACATCCTTTACTTCATAATTACATTAATGTTGTCTCATGAAAGTTTTGAAGACAAGCAGAAACCGTGTTATGCACACACACACACACACACACACACACACACACACACACACACACACACACACACACACACACACACACAAAATGCACATGAATACAGCACATAGAGACATTTTAATAGATTATCTGTTTTCATGGGAGTCTGTAATTAATTCCAAAAATACCCTAGTCTGGCAAAAAAAGAAACACTGGAGAATTGGAGATTTGCTGGCACACAGAACAGTTGGCAGACTCTGGAAAAGATGTATATGGTTACACTATAAAATTTATTTGTAAAGATTCACTGCTTACATGATTTGCTGACACATCCTTTTGTTGATATTAATGTCACTTTCTTCCAAAGAAGCAAGAGCACATAATTGAGTTACATGTACAGTGCAGCATACAGGTTTGGCAGAAGCTATATATCTTCATCTTAGTACTAAAAGATAAGCTGTTTATATGATAAAGTTTTCAAAATAATGCTATATTTGTGCTGGAACAGTAAGATTCATGTTTTGCTAAATCTGCTTCAGAGCAAGATCTCTAAAATGTATATAAATGTAAAACTGGAAAGTTTAATTAAATATAGTTTTTGCCAAAATATGTATCTAGTCTTAACTGCACAGATTATATTTTAAATAATGAACATCTCTTTCATTATAAAAAGTACCTTATTGAAACAATGATAGTTAAGTTAAATGTTAAGAAAGTACAGACATATTGCAGTACAAAACATTGCAGGCATACAATATGTTTTGTCTTTATGATTTATCAGACTGTGTTTCTTTCAGAAAATAATAGTAGGGTGCCAGGTAGGTAACTTCCATATTAGACATGAATGTATGTGCCAGTAAATTAATTCATAAGATAAATTGCTCTCTTGTGTAGCACTGTGAATGTATGAAATAATTCATGAAAATAAGACCGCTGTGAAAAGCAGAGGGTTCCCACAGGCTTAGCTCTCGACATCATAGGAATATGAGCTAGAAAATATATTTTGCATACTTTTCTGGTCTATTTTTTATGTGAAGATATTTCTGAAAAAAACACTATGCCAAGCTTAGCCACTACAACAATCACAGTTGTCTGAATTATAAGACTTCCCAAGAAATAGTTATTCTTCATTTCTAATAGATTTTTTAGCAGAAAAGACTATTTGCCTTGCTTTTACACATGAAATTAAAACTATTGTGGCTATGTGGCACATAAGCTAAGACAACATGGACAAAACATAAGCACTGCAATGAAGGTTTTGTGAACCACTGAAGATTTAACTCTGCTAAGCTTGTGTGCTGAATCATTAAACATTTGTTCATCTGTAACAATATTCATCCATGCATGTCTGTTAATCTATGGTTGGATTTCCTGGGATTAGTTTTGAGATCATAGAGCATCATTTCTCTAGTTTTACAGATAAGTCTGTGTATAAATTAACTGAAAGAAATGCTACAGTCCCCACATTTATTGCAGATTTAGCACTTTCATCATACTGATTTTATGTGAAAAACTAACAAGAGCAGGAGTTGCTGAAATTGAATGACACCTATGTGGAACTTACTGGAATTTACTGAACTTATAAAAGCCACTTGAACTATCCCCATGATTTAATAAAATCCATATAGGCACAGTGTAGAGCCTACATGGAATGTATCCATGTACATGGCCATGGTTCCCCCTCGGCGCACTGCTGAGGGAGAGCCGAGGAACATGGACATTGAATCAATGTAGGGAGAAGAGTAGCGGCTATCCATGGCTGTAGATGAGTGTGAGGCTCCCTATAATATTTGTTGCCACTGTTGTAATGTTGTGAATTGTGTCAAATGACTAAGTCATTTTTATGATGTTTTTTTTAAATATTTTTATAATTTTTTTAACTGCATGTTTGCGCAGTGCAGACCACAGCAATGCCAAGCAATGCTCACATATATTCAGCTGACACCTGGCAGACACCTAAAAATATTAATTTGCATTTGCACAGCATGGTGTGGAGCGCAGCAGAGCTGAGTGGAGCTCATACATACATAGCAGACATCCACCAGACATCGAAAAATAGAAACTGGATGTAATTATTTATCTATAGGTGTGTTTAAGCATGTTTGTGTGGAGTGGTGCAGTGCTCAACAAAGTTAACAGATAGCCTAGTAGTACATGTGAAGGTATATTAGTTTTTGTAACATGCAGCTTGCTACATGGGTAGCATTACTGTCTTATGCGCAGTAGGTTCTGGGTTCAAGTCCATAACAGCCAGAATATGAACATAATATTCTTTTTAATTTTATGAAACTATTGTGAATTTTGGCACTGCTGCACTCTGCTAAGCACTGTTCATTCATGCTAAGCAGTGCATAAACATGCTAATGGCTACCAGTGTTTGCGGGGTTTTAAGCCTCACTAAAACCATGTTTCTGTGAGTTTTCTCACTGCTTGGCTTTGCTTACCTAGTTTACATGCTGCTAAGTGATGTGGCATTTTTTTGAATGTTGCTGAATTCACATGTAAGGGTGGGAAAACAGTTTATATTAAGCCCTGCATCAGTCATTAGAATTCAATTGACTGTTAGTATGGCTGGTAACATTGGCAAAGATGTGCATTTTGGGCACAGTGGTGGGTCATTCAGGAGTCCAGGGTCATGGTCAGCATCCAAATATGAACCCCAGCTGATGCAGGGCAGATTCCAGGGCTCAGAGTGTAAGGCGGAGGCCTGGGACCATTTAGCCAGGGAACTCATCAGTGTTACTGGTATCCCCACAGAGGTGAGCAGTGTTGTCACCATTTTGATGACCTGAAAAGGAGGAAGAGGTGAACCCTGGACACCTGGGTCCAGGAAGCTTGAGCTGAGAATGCTCCACAAGTATGTAAGTATGTATTCTTCTGTCTAACCAAAATGCAAGCTGAATGTTTGTAAAACTGGTATGTATAATGGTGTGCTTCTCTCCCAACAGCTACAGCTGAGAGGGCTTGCAATGCTGAGTCTCATGCTGGGTGCCTGGCTATAGTACCATTTATTTTAAACCGACCAGAAAGAATACACTTTTACATAAATCCAGCATGCACCCTAGACATATACCTAAGAATGTACTTAAAGGCCAAGTCTTTAGGACCTTAAGACTACATGATAAAGATGAGGATGCAGAGATTGCACTTAACAGTTTAAAATCTGATTTTCTGGAAAGGGGTTACTATGATACTGACATTGATAAGACTATTTACAATGCTTGACAAATGAGACATACCAGATGTAGGCCATACTTTCAATCTACTAGGAATGATTCTGCTGATAACAATGTCATTCCGACTAGTAATGATTTTAGAGTTGTGTTCCAATTTGCTAGTAGCATTAATCAATACACTGATGTTGTTAGGAGACATTGGCATCTGTTATAAGAGGTCCCTAAACTCAATGCTACAATTGCCAATACTCCACGCTTTAGCTTTAGAAACAATAGGTCACTTAAACAGTATCTTTGCAACAGTGAACCACGCAACACTACATGCATTTCCACCCATCACGGCACTTTTCCATGTAGCTCGTGTAGTGCATACCCATATATCTACAGTAAAAACATATATATTAATCCAACCAGACATTTTAAACTACATTCCAACACTTATTCAGATTGCAAGACTACTGACGTCATTTACTTTTGTTTTTGCCAACAATGTCCTACCTTCTACATTGGCAAAATTAATAGGCTTTTTAAAGACAGAATTTTAGAACATATCCGTGACATTAGGAATAATAAGCAAACAAATGCACTTGCTAATCATGTTATGTGCACAGATTCATCTCATTCCTTCAAATTCTTTGTCTTGCAACACATATATAGAAATCTGAGAGGTGAAGATGTAGAAAATGTTACAGAGAGACATGAACAGAAATGGATACTGAAACTTAATGCAGAAAGATACCCAGGCCTCAATGGTACCACCTCTTTGATTCCATTCTTGAAAGCTAGACGCCTTAAACATTGACAGTTTTTATTGTTCATTTTTATTTTTATTGTTACTTTTATTATATTACATTTTATGCATATGCGAATGTATTTTATGCAGTATTTATTCAGCATTTTATATCTTATTCATACTAATACTATGCTCATGTTGTAGCTGTCTCTTTAAATAACTTTTGGTGTATGACATCATTAATTCACGAGATAACTGTTTTTTTTTACCTATTTAAGCAATGCTATTCACTTGATCTTTGTCTGATGAAGCAACTATTGTTGCGAAAGCGCTCACCTCTGTCTTTTACTTTTTGTTTTCATTAAACGTTATTGTGTGTTACCTTGGTGCATTGTGTTTATTTTTTTACTTATTTTTTTGCACCTTGGTTTTACCCGCAGCCATTTCTTTTTTGTTTCTACTTGGCTAGGTTGTCCAGTGAGTATGCTAAATACGGATTTATTATGCCAACTGTAGTGCAATAAGCAAGACAGAGTACAGTATTTACTGCAATAAAGAATACACAAGAAAAACGGTACTGCAATAAATGGGCATGTAGAACTGTAGTGCAATAAATTGGCAATTAGAGATGTAGAGCTGTAGTGCAATAAATGAACAATAAGAACTGTATTTCAATAAAGCATTAGTCACAGCTATTGGGTTCTAGTCCCATGCCTGCCAACTGAGGCATAACGGCTGTCTAGTTTATTTACTGTACACAGACATGCCTCTCAAGTGTCACAATTTCTTGTAATGTAATTAAAACTACCTAATCCATCTGGCACATGATTAGCAGATAAATTATTACCTGGAATGCAATGTATTATCAAATTTGTTTACAGAACACCTGGATAGTTATGTAAGTCCACATTATGTGAAACTGTTCTGTGTAATGGTGTCCCTGCATTTGTTACTGCTTTGCCCCTACTGACCCATACTAATAGCTTGAAAGGTATGTATGTGCTACATCAGTTATAGGAAAATGGTAGACACTGTACTCAAACCTGACACTACACACCTGTAGAGTATATATTTCAGTGTATTGAGGGACATAATCTGCATTGTCAGTAATGGGATTTTTCTCTCTCTCCCCCCCTTAGCTTCATTTATTTATTACTGTTATTTATTATTATGATTTAATATTAACATATTTTGTTAAACTATATTTTGGAAAAAATGTGTTTCATTATTGTTATGTTTTATTATGATTAAATAATATATTTTGTTAACTAACTATATATTGGAAAATGTGGTTGATTATTGTTATGTTTTATTATGATACAATGATACAATATTAACATATTTGTTAAATCAACTGTTTTGTTGGCCTCATGGTTTAACCAGCAACAAATAAATACACCCAATGGAGGGTCCTTTTGTTTAAAATCCACCATAAGCAGCAACAAATAAATGCACCCAATGGAGGATCCTTTGGTCTAAAATCCACTTTTTAGTGAAATAATAAAATTGTTATTGAGCATTTTTGTCCCTAACACATTGGAGACTTCATCAAAATACAACACATACTCATTCTAAAACCATTTAAATATACAACAGATAACCACAATTGGTTGTTAAATTAACCAATGATAAAAGATATTATTGTTACATGGTATTCCAAGAAGTGGTTCATATCCCACTAAGAAGGGAAAGTGTATTGCTGAAGTCTATGAATATAATTCATGCCATCTACAATTGTTTAAAAACAGACTTGTGTTTATACAAAAATGTATATTGCATATTCTTATTACTGTATTTGTTTTTATTATTTAATTTCATCAAGGGGAATGATATTAACCCCATTACAACCTATCAAACTTTTCTTTTAATACAGACATTATGGAAACAGAATCATTTAACCCAGGTGGGAACAAAGCAGCTAATCGTAATTGCCACTGTAGTCCTGTTCTGCTCTGCTTCCCCTGCACTACCTATGGTGTTGGGTAGTACCACTCCAGGGTACAGGGCCTGGCCCCCCTCTGAGACTGGTGGTGGAGGGGGTGTTGTCCCCTATGAGGAGCTGCCAGTCTTGGTGTGCAGGATAATCCACCATGGCTATGACTGCTGCCTGCTCCAGATTTAGGGCATGCTGCCACCCTGGTGGGGCAACCTGGTGCTCAGCCTCCAGCACAGCCACCCTCGGGCTAGTGATGGAGCAGTGTCAACAGTCCCATGGGTGGGGACATGAGTCACACTGCTGCTGTCTGGAGACATGCAGGACTTGGATTCTACCTCACCCTCCCTATCCAAGGTGTTCACCCCTCATGTGTCACTCATTGCCCATGTCTGCTGTCTTGTCTGTCTTGTCTATTTGCAAATGCATCTGCACCTACCCAATTTACCTCCCCTATGTGCCTATGTCCTTTCCCCAACATTTCATTCTCACCTAAAAAAAAGGGCACCTGTCCTAAAAAAATGCTGCCCCATACATATCTCTCCATTTTGCACACGTGTCAACTGGACATATGTAATTCAGTTCAATTGGCTTGACAATGCAGTTATGTTGTCTTCATCCCTCTCTCTGGGGTTTGAGAATCCAAATTCATCTACAAATTCTGTCAAAGTGCCCAGTTGTTGCTGTACAAGAAATGGATAGCTATGGTTCTTTCCTACATCTTTCCTGCATATCCTTCCCTGCCTCTTACTATGTTTTTCCATCTACTTGCCCCCATTTCACCACTTTCCTATCTCCCCTTTTTTCTTTTCTTTATATTTTTTCGGTGTGTTTCAGGGCTAATGTATCACAGAAGGCATGCCCCCTTCTCAGATGTGGAGAATTAAATAATACTTCAAGGACTATGGCAGCATCATGACATCCTTCTATCAAGTTGGAGGCATAACAGGGAATAGCGGGCAGCATTGTGGGCAGACCTTGTCTGAGATGTGAATGAGACTGGCCACCAGGACAGGATATAGGAGCAGGTTCAACACCATGCTACAGACCTGGTGAATGCTGCATGAAGAAGTGCAGCTGATGTAGCCAGGGATTGCACCATCACCAATGGAGAGCCTACAATGGAACAACCACTTACAGTCACTGAGAAATTCTTGGTGAACCTAGGGACATATGACAGCTCCCAGGCATCCATCACACCATACATCATGGAGGTGGGTGCCACAGTCTCCACAGCAGAGGAGGTTGCAGGTCAGCTTACTGTGATCACCACTGTAATACTATTCTGTCAGGCTGTATATAACTTTACTTGGGTATCAGGTCTATGTACTGTGGGGGGGGTTAACTCAGTTTTACACTCATACTCAGAATGTCAGCAATGCATCAGGTAACACAGTAGCTACTGTATATGTGAGATATATTCAGGTATTACCTTGTTTTGCTGCAACATGTGGTGGTACTGAAATTACCTCACCCTTACCTTTTTACATGTCCATTAGGAGTTGTCCAAGGCTGTGGTCCTGCATCTGTTAAGCTTGATACTGTTTTATTATGGAACATGCATATACTATTAAGGATAAGGGCCAGGGTAATACCCAATGTACAGGTAATGTTCTGTATAACCAGAGTAGAATGTTTGTATGTTCCAGTCTGGAACAGTTACCTAAGTTTCCCAGAGTGGCAAATCACAGAACTGTAGTTGAGTGACAGAAACACTTTTGCAGTTATAGTTCAGAGTGAATAAGCCTCCTGGTGTATATGAGGCAATTAATACAGCATGCTTTGTACATACCGAAAGGTGGATGCTACATACCTTAGGCACTGAAACTTGTATTTGTATATATTTGTTAAAAATAGGTGTACTGGGTTTTATGTGCTGTGTTATCAGGTATAGCATCATATTGCATACCTAAAAGGTAATTGCACTTGCCAAGTGTCATGTGATTTACCAGACGTGCTTGTTTTAAAGGCCTTGAGTCGAATGTGTATGTTCTTGTGAGGAAGTCTGTTGTGCAGGAAACTGGAGATGACAGGATGTGAGAGTGGTGATGCAGTTTTGGATCCTCATTATTATGACTCTTTGTCGAATTTCCATACCTAGTAATGTATGCAAGTAGTAATGTACTGCCTTTGTCTTGGTTTCTACAGGTGACTGGGGGGTTGGGGTCTCTTCCCCCACACCACCTGATGTTACTGTCTGTTCAGACTCTGATCATGATGGTAGCTACAGTGATGTACAGGTGGAGTTGTCAGGGGCTGAATCTGTCCCAGAGGTTGACAACCCTCTTCTGCCAAATTGTCACTGCACACATTCAATATGCTGACACATACCCAGTCCCACAGTCCTCTTATATGGCACAGCCAGAGGTTGGAGACACTGACAGTCCAGTGTGGAAACTATATCTTCAGTGAGTTTAGACACTGGCCATAGCTAGAGAGCTGGTGAGGTCATACACAGGTGGATTGACAAGGGTGCTCATAGGAGGACTGTTGCCCATCCACCACCTGTTGCAGGTGTCACATCACGGGTCACTTGGCACATGCTTCAGGCCATCATGGAGGCACAGGTACATTCTGAATGGAACAGCAGACGTATGCTTAGGGTTATGAATGCAGCACTGTCTGACATCCATGATTGCTTCCACCATACTGGAGACACCCTGGCTCAGTGTACTGATGCAGTGGACAGACCATGGGCTGAAACAGTGTCTGTCTTGGACAGCACATTATGCTAGAACATATGGTTGGAGTTAGGCATTGGACCCATGGATGTAGGACAGCAACACCATCTGCTGAGATTCCATGTGGCCATAACAATTACACTCCTGTAATGGCAGTAAATCCAGCACTACAGATGGGAGTTTGTTTTCCACACCACAATGTGGGAGGTCATGGGCACATGGTCTCGGGTGGTCCCATGGGGGACAAGTTCCCAGCAGACAGCAGTCACTGCCAGGTACTAGCACCCCATCTGACCTTGGGCATGGTGGTGCCAGTGCAACTCCTGGCACAGCCAGTTCCCATGTTCAGGGCTGGAGACAGTGAACTTTCATCTCTACCATGTACAGTCCCAACTGTCCAACATACACATGTGTAGGGCTAGCACTGAGCTTGACTGTGTACACGCACACAATCACACACCACTGTCACATGCAGGTCACCTACAGACACATATAGCACCTCTCCATGCCCCATCTAAACCTCTCCCCTTCCTGACTCACACTTATGCTGCCAACTGTTTGGGGCAGCCTAGGCCTCCAGTACCCCCATGTATCACCCTGTGCAAGTGATGATACCTGCGCTGCATCCCTGTCATCCTTCACATCAATGCAGGGGAATGAAGCTATGTGTCTGATGCACAGGCTGAGTATATTACTTGAGATGCACTTGTGTAATGCAGTATTGTTTTGCATGCCACCTGTAGTGGTCACCAATATATACTGTATGCTGGCATGTGTCATGAGTACACAACCTACTTTTGTGGACCTTATGTTGTATAAAGTTGTACTGGTGGTATTGTTACACAATGACAGGTATGTCAAAGACCTGTGCATGTTTCTGTTGCAGGAGTCTGAGGGGATAACCGATGGACACACAGTGGCAGTGAAGCAGCACAGCAAGGCATGACAGCACAGCAGAAATATGACTTCAGCAAGGTGCAGCAGTATACATGCATGGCTCCATAGATTCACATCTGTATAACAGTCTACCAAGAACAATGGTGGTGGTCAGTGTACTCATGCATTTATAATTTGTGATAAGATCTGCTACAGGGCAAGATGTGACCTTGCTGGTGTGCATGTGCTGCCTATCTGTAGGAAACATAGTAGATGGATGACTCACTGTAAGGATATTACCCTACTATGTGATGTTAGTACTACATGCTTGTGGGAGACATTTGTCTACCAGACATAAACACACCTTTAAAACAGACCCTGCCTAATGTTACACTGAGCACCTCAGTGCACCTCAACACATGCTATCTGTTTGATTGGCTGGGCATACATCATCGCAACACAGCTACTACCTGAGTCCCTCTTGGACTGGGGCAATATGTGCTTGTCCTGTACTGAGGGATTGTGAGGGCTGTATGTTCATTATGCTAGTTAAGTACACATGTGCTATGGTCCCATAGCATGATGTATACTGCTGTAACAGCCTTGCACACAAACATGGCCACATTCAGGCTAGCTCTACTTCCACTCACTGTATAGAGGACACATCAATGCACACAAATGCTGCAAGTTGGCTGTATGTAGATTAGAATACTTACCTATGTATTGGTTCACACTACAGATCACAGTAACAAATGCACAGAGCACAACTCATGTCTGCTAGTACTATCAGTTTAGAACATATAATGATTGATTCCAGCAAGCCGTGATGTGGTCAATCATTTGGGGAGAGCCACATCACCCCTCTACAAATAAAATGATGCAAAACACTACTTTACATAGGTTATCATACATATACCATATGAATATACACTTGCACCATGTTGGGCAGAGTGGGACTAGAACTCCTACATATCTAGGCCTATACACTAGAGATCACACTACTTATTGCATGCACCATGGCTTAAGCCTTGCTACTAAACTGTCAGCTGGTACTCTTAAAGTGGCTGACATCATCAGCCCTTGTAGAATAGGGCAGTATAGAAGCCAGCAGCAAGTCATGGGCCAAAACGTGCGCAACCATTGCAGGTGGATAGCCCATGAGGGCATGGTCATTACACACACAAAGTAGCTGGGAGTGAGATAAGAACCCATACCTGTCTAGGCTTTTACACTAATGATCACAGTACTTATCGCATGAGCCACAGGTTCAGTCTGTTATATATGTGATTGCAGGCACAATACTTGCGCATTGCACAAACTAGGCTTGTGTTAAACAACATCTGTGGCCTGCAGAGTGATATAGATTTTTACTGTTATCTGCATCTAGTATCCTAACAGTGTGATAACTGATTTTATCCAAGCTATCTATGCACAGTTACCAGTATGGCCATATTGGCTGCTTGCAGTTAGACAGGCAACACTGTGGGCATGGGCAATGTGCCCTGTCCATACGTACATTGACGGATTCCTATCAGTTCATCAAAACTACAGCAGTTCGAACAACATAAGTTCAAACTGTGAAGTTCGAAAACTGATTCTCGTGAAGCCATGGAACACTGAATTCTATCCCAGGGAAAGAATTTGGTTGGCCATTTCTGTGGCTATGCTATTTTTAGCACTGTGGTGGAAAGTGACGGGTTGGGTTCAGGTAAGTGTGCGATTGTGTGGACGTTAGGGTTAGGGCACGGGTGAGTTAGGGTTAGGGTGCGGGTGAGGTGGGTGTGCGATAGTGACAGACTTCAGGGTTAGGGTGGGATAGGTGAGTTAGGGTTAGGGCACAGGTCAGGTGAGTGCGTTATAGTGACGGACCTTAGGGATAGGGTTTGGGTTAAGGTAAGTGGATAGACAGTAGTGTATGTACAGTTTAGTGTAGGATTAGATGTAGGATTTTAAGTGTATGTGTGTGGATTGCTGTTTTTTTGGTGTGCTTGTGTTGTGTGTGTGTGTGTGTGTGTGTGTGTGTGTGTGTGTGTGTGTGTGTGTGTGTGTGTGTGTTTTTTGGAACAGTGTTTTTTTTCCCTGGGAAAAAAATCGCTGTTCTAAGCCTTCGATGGTTTTGCACAGGCATAGGGGTCTGTAGGTAAGTGGATTATGTACTGTTGCGTTCTTTCTTTGGATCCTTTGAACAACATTATGGCTGTGTGATAGTGCCGTTTACACACCTTATTAGGGTATGTCAGACAATGCAGACATCCACACACATATTTATGTATATATATATATATATATATATATATATATATATATATATATATATATATATATATATATATATATATAATATAGATATAAATGTAGCTGTGTGCCTGTGTGCATGATATGCATATGTGTTCTGTAGATATACGGGAGAAGTCTATGTATCATTTTAATATATATATATATATATATATATATATATATATATATATATATATATATATAGCTATTTGACACTACACAGCCTCAGATATACTATTCATGTGAGAGACAGATACTGACAGATGGATAAGTATACGTATATGTCTGTATGTATAGACATTTATCCATAATAGGTAATTTCAATGAAGGGCCAACAGAATTGCACTCATTTTTCTTAAGTATATAGGCATGCACAGTGGGACTGTCAGTACTTATAATGTGACTCCAGGCCACACCTACCTGTATTCCAGTCTGGGATTTTTTATCTTACAGACATTAACATCCGCCCCTGTTTCTTCAGTACTGTACTTCACTCAAAATGTCCACAGCATTCCCAGCTGTCTGCTGTACTAAATATGTGACTGGGGTTGGTAATGTTACACCACCAACAATCTAACAGTCTATACACCTCTCAACTGTCCTGATTTTCACAGCATGTCCTGAGTTTTGCCTCATTTGTTTGGTCTGTTCCTCATGCACTTGTGGATTTTTGGTGCTTTACTGAATGTTGACATCAATACATTCTACTAACAGACTACAGACAAACAATTGTGTATCAAACCTTATACCCATCAGAATATATGTACTACTGCATCACCTTTACATCCAGCAAGGTTTATGTGACCAATATTTAAACTCTGTCCCTATGTTTGGGGCTTTGTCCCCTCAATCTCTCTGGCTTTGTCCAGATCTCTTTCACTATGAGGTTGGGAGGTATAACATTCTGTGAAAACACCAACATACTGCTTCCCCACATGCAAATGATGTGAGAAATTCCAGATTAGAACCATCGATACCCATGCTAGCTATCCTAGTCCACTGACCCACACAGGTCGCTAGACAGAGAGGGGTCATCCATCACACATTCAACAGCATACATATGTACCTTGTTCTCCTGCATGAAGAGAGACATACAATGTATGAGCGCTATCTATGTTATAGCCCTGAGATTGCCTGGTCCACTGCTATACTATAGCTGACATTCTGTTAAAGTGGTTATATGGGTACACTGCTGTGTTGGGGGTGGTGGAACAACAGCACATGATTATCTTGGGTAGACAGTAGTCCAAATATCATGTGTGCTCACTGTTTAACATTTCCCTTGCCTAATGTTGTGAATATTCCAACCAATTTAAGGAACACAAACTATTGAACTGGGTATCAGTTGTCCCATGTGGATGTTAACTCTGACCAAATAGCCCACTATATTTTCTTCCATAACAGCACCAGATCCATATAAATGATACCTTATTATAGTAATCCTTAAAATTAGTGTGTAGGTTATATTCTTACCTTGAAAATGCAGCAGTTGACACAACTGTAGTTCAGGGCTGACTCTGTGTGATCCAAGCAGTAGACAGCCAATACATGGATAGGTACAGGCTGTGTGGGTTGCCTGGCATCAGCTATTTTATTATATGTATGTGAGTGGGAATAAGGTGTCAGTCCGTGGGGCCATAGGTTGTCAATGTATATGCTATGCTTTGTCTCTTTGCCAATGCCAGTGCATACTGGGCACACCTTTGTCTCCTTGCAGAGACATCATCAGGGGTCTCCTCCTCTGAGTCTTCCTGTGAGTGTGTTTGTTTTGACCTAGGCACTGGTGTTGGGCTGTGCATCCCTTCCCTGTGCTGATCCTGACACAGCTCCTTCCACAGGATCATATTGTGTAGCATGGTACATACTGTGAACATATCTGCACATGTGGCTGGAGGAATACTGCAAGGCTCCACCAGATATATTGAGGCGCCAGAGCTGTGACTTCAGCAGCCCACACACATGCACACACAAACAAACACACACACACACACACACACACACACACACACACACACACACACACACACACACACACACACACACACACACATATCCACACACACTCTGTGATGTTCATACTTTGTGTGTGTGCCTCATTATGACATTCTTCCATGGGTGTGTATGCATTTTTGATGGGTGCCATCATCCACTGTTCCAGTGCATCGCCAGCATCCCCCAGTAAATGGCCATGTGGGATGTCCTCCCTAGCAAACATTTGTTACAGCTGTGATGAGTGCCAGATTTGGGAGTCATGATAGCTGCCAGGGCTACAAGTACACACATTCATTATAATATCCTGGGCATTGGAAACAACCTGCTAGTTGATGGAGTGGTACCCCTTGCCGTTGACATTGATTCTTCCATCCTCACCAGGTGGTGCCTTGATGTGTACATGAGTGGAATCTATGGGACCCAACACCTCAAGGGAATGTGTGCTACACAGTAGAAGTGTTGCATATTGCTGGGCTTCACCTCAGGGGTGAGGGGGGAAAAGAAGTGTGCTCACCAGCATGTGGTAGTATGTCTTCAAGGAACTGGTGGGGTATCATGGATACTGATGCCTGTGAGACCTCCATCATGTTTCCAATTGGTCTTTGGAAGGTACCTGTGGCTATCATCCTAAGGGCTACACATACCTTTGTTTCCACTGGCATGGGTCCCCCCCTGTTGGCTCTGGGCCTGAGTTGAGAGTGGCAGAGCTCAGTGAGTTCTTGTAGTATGTCCCTGTCCACCCTGTAGCACTCTACATTTTCCAGCTCATGTAGCTCGTGGAAGGTTATCCTGGGTCTGAAAACTCTCCTTCTCTGCCTAGGCCTATTGTCAGTAGCAGCAGCAGCAGTAGCATTGACTTCAGCATCTAACACATACAAATGTAGCAGACCTGCAGCAGCCCCTGGCATCCTGCCAGTTAAAATTTCCAAGTCTGTACTCCAATGGTGCAAAGTATGAGGGAAAAATCAGATTGTAAGGTGTATGCATACTTTATAGTGCTCTACTGTAGGTACTGCCTGTGTGATTGGCTACCTATGATGCAATGTACCTTCCTAATATATCATTGACATCATTTAATGGCCCTAGTTTAAGTTAAGCAAGAATCAATACTAATTAATACATCATTTGGCCTTTTAGATACTCTGACCACTGCAGCACTCTGCTCAAATGTGTGCCCCATAGGTAAACACTGCTTAGCAGCCAGTGCATATCTTCCCAACACTTCCACATTCAGCACAATGGCGCACCACACAAACACATGGAAACATGCACCCTGTAGGTAAACAAAGCTTAGACGTCAGTGCATACACCCCCCTCACCAGACTTCTACGCTCAGCATGGTGGTGTGCCGTGCAAACAGGCGCAGCTAAACTCCAGTCAGCTTAGAAGTTATTGGACACACCCTCCTTGATGTCAGCTGCCTCCTCTGTGGACACCAATATGGTTCTCTGCCTACACGGAGTGGATATGCGGACACGGTTACCCCATTATGCTATTCAGTATCTCCACCTCATTTGCATAGGGATCCATGCTCACAACCTGGATTCTACATGCTTCCAAGCCCTTCCATGTTATCAGCAGCACCAGTGCACCATTGTAGACACTGCATGCAGGTTCCTCTAATACATTTCTGTCTCACTATATTAATATTTCATTTTTCCATGAGGAGATTAAATCTTAGATGACTTCTCTGCTTAATTAGCAGAAGCATATCAGCGGCAAGCAGTAATGGAAATCAGAGAAGGAATAGATAAAAATCAGACAGCAGCTAAATGTGCCAAAAAACAAAAGAAAGAATATAAGGTGAAGGACCAGATGAGAAGTCAAGAAATGTGTAAAATGCATAAATACAGTTGCAAGTATAGAAAACTTCTGGAAGAACCTCATGTTGATCAGGATTGGACACAGGAATAGTTAAGGAGAGGTGAATTCAAACCAAGAGATGAAAGGTTAATACTTGGGGCCCAAGATAGTGAGCTGCATACACATTGGTTTACAAAGTCCATTGAACATGTGAGAGAAACAGAGAAATGTAGGTTTGCAAAACTGAACTGAAAACAATTGCACACCTAGTTGCTGGTTGTGACATACTAATGGCAGAAGGACTGTATACTGAAAGGCATAATAATATGGCAAGATTGTTGCATTGGGGATTGTGCAAACATTGAGTATTGAAGTGGCTGAAAAACACTGGAAACATGGGCCTCAAAGCATCATAGAAAATGATGATGTTTACATCACATGGGATCATCTATTACCAACAGTTCAAAAGATAGATGCTAGAAAAATGGATACAGTGGTCCATGAAAAGAAGACAAAAGTAGTATTTATCATTGAAATCACCACACCCAGTGACTACAGTGTCTTGTGTACAGAGACACAAAGTCATAAAATATCAGGATTAGCTTGCAGAAACCAGAGCAATGTGGAAGAAAGATACCCAGACAGTTCCAATAGCAGTAGGAGCAATGGATCTTTTAAAAAAGAATCTACAATTGTATTTAAATATGTTACCAATACATGTAACTCTGTACAAATTGCAGAAGGAGTCACTACTGGGCACATTGCGGGTGCTGAGAAGAGAACTTCTGGATGACACCAAAGATTGAAACAATACTAATTTCATGATCTTTCCTGTAGAGATTAATCACTGAATTATCAGACTTGTATCTTCTGCAGGACTTTATCATCAATAGGATATACCATGGCACCCCATAAATATGGGTTGCTCAGCAATTCTCTATCTTTAGCCTAATAAATGTCACCGTGTTCCCAAATATATTGCCAATAGAGGACCTGCTCCAACTTTAAGTTAAGTCCAGTTTATCTAAGGAATGCTGTGTAGTCCCTATAATTTAGACTGGTTTAACCTATTGTGAGATGTAGTAAGTAAAGGCTTTCTTCCTCCACCATTATAACTCTGCTGTTCCCACTGTTCACACATCTCCTAATTTACACCCTAGCAATAAAGACAGCCTCTTGAAAAGCAGGCACATTTTGTGATGCATTTAAAATACAACTAACAGAAACTGAGAATATAGTCTAAATTAATTCAAAGTAACACTTTTTGCATGGAATATATGACAGACAAGCTGCAAGAATGCTAGAAAAATACTTATTCAAAGTACTTATTCAATTTTGTAGGCAGTTAGGTGTTTATATTTGACCTAAATGGGCAGCACAGTGGGGCAGCGGTTAACGTTGTTACTTCACAGCAAGAGGTTCGCTGCTTCGATTCTCAGCTGGGGTGCCTTCTGTGCAGAGTCTGCATGTTCTCCCTGCATTTACATGGGTTTGCTCTGGGTACTCCAGTTTCTTCCCACATTCTAAAGACGTGTTTGGGGTGTTTTTTTCCCTGGGCCTCCACTAAAAATAGACTTTGTCCTGGTCGGACTTTCCTGGTCAACAAATGTTAAATAAACAAATAAAAATAAATGCAATTGTAATAAAAATAATCCCCAGGATTCAGCAAGCTCTGCACAGTGCGCAGGAATCGTGCAAGAGCTGCTGCATGTAATATGGCTGATGAGCGATCTAGGAATGAGCTCCCAGGACATGCATGAGCGCTCCAACAGTATTCCTAGATGGCTACAGCTCCTGTATGCTAATTACCCCATTTGCAGGTGAAAAACATGCAAATGAAGTGAATTAGCAATCCAGGAAGCAGGCAGGCATCTGTGCAGCAATAGTGTAACCTGCAGAAATGTATTCAGCTACTAACTGAATACATTTCTGCAAATTATAAAATGGAGGCATGACAGGTTCAAAGAAAGCATGTATTCAATGTAGTAGGCATGCCAATGACCAAACAGATGGCCATTGGCATGGTAAATAGTTACAAAATTATAAAAAATATTTTTATTTGTTTTGGCTGATTTCGGACGTTTAAGTGTAGGGCAGTGGTGCACAAATGGGATCAGCCCAAAAAAAAAAAAAAGTTGGAAATAAGCTTTTAAACTAAAATCAGCATTCTGCCATAATAGTCAATGGCATGCAGAAGACAACAATACCATTAAATAGTGGTTGCTAAGGGGGAAGGCTGAGTGTCAGTCTTGTAATCATGCATTAGTAGTCAGTTGTATGCAAATGAGGGGATTGATACTGAATCACAGATTTCACCTCAGTGTTAGCTAGCAGCCAACCGTGTAAGTGCAGCAACACCATGGTACAAGCCTAAGAGGTAGATGACCTCATAAGGGGGGGTGTTATGCATGCTGTAAGCTTATTGGAGCTCTGTGGCCTGTGTTTGCCCATGGCTAAGCAGAGCTAAGGAAGGGGGTGTGTCTGAGGCTGCCTAGTAGTTTTTACATTGCCTAAACGGGCGTGTGCGCCACGCACCGGGTTTTAAAGTACTATAAACTATGCAAACACCTTTCACTCTGGTTTTTCCCACAAACTCTACACCACTGATGTACACAAATGGGGAAAGTTTACATGATAAAACTAACAAAATGATAAGGGCTGCTGTCGCTCTTATACATTAATATGTGGAAGAGGCTGAGGGTGGTGAGGATGAGAATGCTGATGACCAACCCACAGTGAGGAGAAGGAGAAGAGTGTACAGACCCAGGGTAACCTACCAGGGGCTACATGAGCTGGAGATAGTGGAGTGCTATAGGGTGGACAGGGACATCCTACAGCAAATTGTTGAGCTGTGCCAGCCACGCCTCACACACAGAACCAACAGAGGGGAACCCATCCCAATGGTTACCAAGGTATGTGTAGGCTTAAGAATACTAGCCACACGTACCTTCCAAAGGCCAACTGGGGATATCATGGGAATCTCACAGGCATCAGCATCCACGATACTCCACCAATTCCTGGATGCCATGTCAGCACATGCCAGTGAGCACATATATTTCCTCAACACCCGTGAGGCGTTGACCAGCAATACACATCTCTTCCATCAAATAACAGAATACCTTGAGATAGTGGGTGCTATAGACTGCATGTACATGCACATCAAAGCACCACCTGGTGATCGAGGTAGGGTCTGCATAAACCACAAGGGCTTCCACTCCATCAACTGCCAGGTCATGTGCAATGCCCAGGGCATTATAATGATTGTGTGTGCAAGCAGCCCTGGAAGCTATCACAACTTCCACATCTGGCATATGACACAGCTGTACCAGAGATTTCCCACTGGGGACATTCCATATGGCTACCTAGTGTGGGATGCTGGTTATGCACTGGAGCCATGGCTGATGTCATCAAAACTGCACACACACCCGAACAAGAACTCCATAATGAGGCACACGCACAAATGAGAATCATAATAGAGCATGTGTTTGGGATGCTCAAGTTATGGTTCCGGAGCCTGGACATATCCGGTGGAGCCTTGCAGTACTCTTCAGCTACATGTACAAAAAGTTTCATTGTATGTGCCATGCAACACAATATGATCCTCTGGAAACAGCTGCAGCAGGAACAGCACGGAGCAGGGCCACACAGCCCCCCACCATTGCCAAGGCCAGCACAGGCACAGAGTGACTCGGAGGAGGAACAACCTGAGCCTGACCATGTAGGCAGAAGGATGCATGCCCAGTATGCCCAGGCTTTAGCAAAGAGGCAATGCATAGCACATACACTGACATGGTAGGAATCCAGGAAATGACACCTCTCTCTGACTCGCACATACAGTAAAAGGGATGCCAAACATGACACTACCTGTGCTTTACCATGTACAGAGAGTATACTATGTGCATCTGACATAGTTAGCCCTCCAGCACATCCTCAGTACTGGCACAGCCACAAGTAACTCACTCTTCCTATCAGTTGCTAAATGGAGTAGTATGTTCTGCTAGTTGTAGCTATGGTATGGATGGGAGCACGCAACAGAATTGGGTGGCTGAATGGGATGGCAGCAGATAGTGAACACCTATATGGGCATCATGGAATCCATAACAAATACTGGTGTCAACAAAGTAGGGAGTACTAGATAAGGTGACAAATCCCACTGCAGTACATGTTGTGGCCCAAATGTGTGTCCATAGGACACACACATGCATGTCAGGGAGGTTCACATACCCAACAACAGCCTCAGCCAGCACGACAGGTGTAGATGACCATAAAAAAAGACTGTGCTAAGGCCTCCAATTAATGGCAATGGATAACAACCCTCCAATAGGCCTGTGCAGACAGACTACAACAAGTCAGGCAGTTGTATGTTAGTTCTGCAGGGTATGAAGTCTGAAACTGAAATGTAGGTCAATAAAACCTAAGATCTGTACTCTACTGATATGCCTCTAGTCTGCATGATAGGTCAGAATACAAAACAAAATGGAAACCAACAGAGTACCTGAAATACCAGTACAGTCATAGCAAATGTTTACAGTTGTCAGGTGTGCCCCCCCCCCACAATCCTATGTAGAAATGCAGTGACATGTACGAGTGGAGTTAATAACAGTGGAGCACAGACTACCTGAGCTGGCCCAATTTACAGGATAGATTGCTGAAAGTGTACAATATGCAGTGCTCTGTGTGTTAGGTTGTTTTATGTTGTACATTGTGTGGAAGTGGTCAGCATGTAGGCATGGAGGGTTGTGTCCTGGTGGCCTATGGCCAGTACTGTCATTGACAGGGCCATGTTCTGACAGCTGCAGTGCCAACCACAATGCATCCCAGCAAGACCCAATTCAGCAGTCATCCATACTCATTGTTCAGATGTCAATATCTGTCAGCATCTGAAAGATGGACATGCCATGAATGTGGGCCCAAACATGCACACAGTTCACAGGTGGAAGTAACCTAGACAGAGTACATAAAATGTAACTGTCAACTGCACACACCTTTTGAATTGTACATACAGGTAGTTTAGCAGCACATTAGTTGTCTGTGTAGTATGGAATACTGATGTATTCTGGCCAATCACTAGCAGACCACAAAAGGCACAGTTATGAAGTAATGAGAAAATGCCTATGCCCCCACACAAGGCAGCATAAGGGGAATGTCACAGGTATATCTGTGAGTCAGCTGCAAGAAGCATCCATATCACACATGCACTCAGGTCACCCCACCATCATCCACAGGTTTATCACAGGTCATATCCCTGCTGTTGGGAATGACTACAGTATGACCCCCACTTCTATATGGGAATATCCACAGAATGCAGCATGCTGAAGAGGTGTTCTACGCAGGTGTGTCCCTAGCTGTAAGCAGCACCCTGCTGGCATCCAGAGCAATGGATTAATGTGGACAGGAACTATTGCCATTAACACCTCACACACTTACCCTGTCACCCCTGTGGAATGCAGTAGTTCACAGCCTGGGACTATAGGAGTGGCAGAATGCACTGGCCTGCTACAGATGGCCTGCATACCAAATTCCCTACAGTCCTCTGTCAAAAGCCTGTGCCTCACCCATACTGCCAATGTATGTTATCTCATGGGGTCCCAACTAACAACATAACACAGTCCATAGACCACAAATGCAAGGCCATGTCGACAAATCACAGTAGCATGCCCACCATGTCTTACTGCATGAACTGTGGACCAACCCCTAAATAATGCTGAAATGAAGGGACATCTATAGGGATACTTTGCAGATATCACTCGCATAATGTTAGGAAGAGAATAGAATAAAAGAGTGTGGGGGTGTAGAAGCAGGGAAGCCATGGAGTATGTGAAGTCTGAAACTCTGATGTGTGCCCATACTAACCCTGCCTGCAAACCCAGTAATGACTGGCTACAAACCCACTTGTAAACCACAATGTGAAGGGGAACTGACCAGATATATGACCCTGCCTCTGGGTAACCTGGGTAAATCTGTACAGCTGAGAGGTATAGCCACAGCAAGATATAGCCATTCTGTTATGTCAATAGATGTACAATCAGGGGATCCTCAGCCACCACAGTACCAAGGTGCTGGATCATTTATACAGATCCATCAGCAAGTGTCTGCAGCTACCCCTCCAGAATGGCATGAGTGTGCAAGAATATGTAGGCTGCAGACCACAATACTAGGCACAGCTTCATTCATCTTGTATTTCCCAGGAAATAACTGTGAGCAAATAAGTATATATGTTGGTAGTTGATGACATAATACATCACAGTGTAAAACAGTACATGTCTGAATATCTCTGCTAACACCAACCATGTAACAGAAGCACCACAGACAGCAATAGTTACAGTATCCCACTATCTTTTAACCATTTTGGCTCCATATTGTCAACATATCTACAGATATCCTGCAGAAACAGATTGCTAGCTGAAGGTGTAGAACACAAAATCCTGCACTGGAGTACAACCTACCTGAAATGGATTCACACACTCAATACAGAAGGTCATACTGGGCATGCTCCTACACTTAGAGAAATGAAGCCCACGTCTGACAACAACAGTAGACTACACATATCTGTCAGTCGCAGATGTCTGTGCACACACACCACATTCCACACCATTCATGCTTTGCACACACATTGGATAAGAATACTCACACATATCCAAGGCCAAAACACTATATTAGGTCAAACATACACACACACAGATGTGGAGAAGAGAGAAGCAGACAGTGACAAAGAGATTGCCATCATGAGGTCTGTCCCACCCATCCAGTTGGCCAATATCACATGATGCGCCGATGTCAATCACTGTAGACATTTGCTTTTGGCAGCCGTCAGCCCTATAGTGTCTGTGGTCCTTGTGATAACTGTGTAACATGATAGTACAAATAAGTATTCATCTAGCATTTGTATTCCCAGTCCTGTCAAATGTAAATTGTGTGTGACTGAGTGTTGTGTTTGTGTTTCCAGAGGAATGGTTTATGGCCCATTCATACACACTGCACTTTCCATAGCCCATGTTAGCACTCATCCTGATGTCAGCCACCTTGAAATAATGCTTTGGCCAATTATCTGCCTCATAATCTCCGTGCAGCATGCGATAACTGCATAATGCTATAGTATAACATACTAGTTAGATAGGAGTTCTAATCCCAGACATGGCAGGTTTGTGTGTGTGTGTGTGTGTGTGTGTGTGTGTGTGTGTGTGTGTGTGTGTGTGTGTGTATGTGTAGATTAATGCTTTTGAGACCATTCATAGTCACTACACCTCCCATTGCCCTACTTCAGCAAGCCTGTTTATGTCAGTCACCTTGAAATAACCCTTTGGAGAAAGACTTGCCCCATAATCTCTGTGGTGCGTGTGATAACTGCATAATGCCATAGTGTGCCATACTAGTTAGTTAGAAGTTCTAATCCCAGATATGGCAACTGTAAAACTGTTTGTGTGTGCTGAGATTAATGATTTTAAGGCCATTCACAATCACTACACCTCCGATTGCCCTACTTTAGCAAGCCTGCTGATGTCAATCACCTTGAAATACCCATTAGGACAAAGACTAGTGCTATAAGCTTTGTGGCATGTGTGATAACTGTGCAATGCTATAGTGTAACATACTTATTAGGTAGGAGTTCTAATCTGGGACATGGCAATGGTGAAACTTTGTGTGTGTGTGTAGAGACTAATAATTTTGAGGCCATTCACAGTCACTACACATCCCATTGCCTATAGCAAGCCTGATGATGTCAGTCACCTTGAAATACCCCCTTGGACAAGGGCTATTCATATAAGGTCTGTGGCATGTGTGATAACTGCATAATGCTATATTGTAACATACTTGTTAGGTAGGAGATCTAATCCCAGACATGGCGACTGTGAAACTGTGTGTGAGTGTAGAGATTAATGATTTTGAAGCCATTCACAGTCACTACACCTCATATTGCCCTACTTTAGCACCTGCTAATGTCAGTCACCTTGAAATACCCCTTTGGAAAAAGGCCAGCCCTGTAAGCTCTGTGGTGCATGCCATAAATGTGGAACAATGTTGCAGCAGTAATTACACAGGAATGGGGTTGAATCTCGTTCTTGGAAAGTGTTTATGTGTGTGTATATGTATGTGTGTACCTCAAAGATTTTAACCCCATTTACAGCAATACACATCTCAGATCCTGACTTTAGCAGTCCTGCAGATATCATATGCCTTACAAGTACCTTTTGCCAACCCTAACCCATGTCAGGTCAGTGGTGCATGTGGTAAATGCGTAATATAATGGTCCATGAAGATTGTTAGATAGAGATTTGAAACAAACCCCTAGCAAATGTAAATGTGTGACTAGGGTAAAACTATTTTTGGGATCTGTCACCCACTACATCACCCAATGCCAGTATTTACAAGGTCTGGTGATGTTCTTCACCTTAGAAGTACATTGGCACAACATCCATTCAAAAAGCTCTGTGGCACGTCCGATAAATTTAGTGCACTGTAGTAGCAATACATAGCTAGGTAGGGGTTTAAATCTCAGTACTGGCAAGTGTGTGTCATCAGTATCCTGTGTGGAGATTGCTGTAAATGTGTAATAACAGGATGCATTTTGGGGTGGGTTTTGCTAAATTATTATATTGAGGATCTACTATATGTCAAACGCCACTTAAACAGGTTTAAACTATTCCTGGCTCCACAAAGTCTACTCTTCACTTTTTCCCTTTAGAACTGTTCTAACTCTCAAAGTAAGCACTCTATTTGCATTCCAAAGCCCTGCACTTGCTCTTATAAGTAATCTTATAAGGAAACACTAACAAACTAAAGCACTACACCCTCTTATACTCCTTATAAGTATTTGGCTCCCTATTAGTCCTTTCTGATCAGTCAAAAAGCAGTTCCGTATACTATTCTGGCATATCCAAAAGTCAGTTTCAGGTTTACTCTCCAGTCCAGCTAGTGAATCTGGGATTCTTGAGGCAATGTTACAATTGCCTTATGTACACAGACCACCCTCTCCTCCTCCCAACAAGCTCAAATATATGTCAGAGATGCAACTATACAACCAAACTGAAGGCTGAGCTCTCTCAACCCAGTACTGGCACAGTCAGTCAGGAGGAGGAGGTAACCACACACACTATAAATCCAGTCTCACATAGACCTATCGCATCAGCAAACCAAACACATAAACACGCAAAAACATACTCGGAGGCTCTAAATAAAAATCTGCCAAAGCAGCAGAGATCTCTAAAGCAGGCATCCAAGCAACCGCTACCCCACAACAATACCCACGTATCATATATTTCACAAAGTTAGTGTGCCACACAGACACAGCCCTTAAGGCTAAACAAAACACCTAATACACTTGTAATAGGTGACTCTATTGTCAGACACACTGACGTCCCACTCAACAGACTGAACAAGGAGAAGGTCACTGTAAGCTGCTTGTCGGGTTCCAGGATCCGCCACATAACACAAGCACTCAGGTCACTCCAAAGCAAGTACAAATATGACTCAGTCATTGTCCATGATGGTGTGAATGACCTGAGACGTATCTCCCTGGACTATATGAAAAGAGACATAGAGGAGCTCTCTGATCATGTAGCCCAGGCCAGTATAACCTTGACCTTGAGTAGCATCTTGCCCTCACCAAGAATGATGCCACAGTATAAAGACAAAATGATCAATTTTAACAATTGGCTAAAGTATTGGTGTCATTCAAAGGGGATCCAGTGTCTGTCAGCCTGGGATGACATGCTCGACAAGCCACTTTGCTTCGCTAGGGACGGCTCGCACCTGTCACCCCTGGGCTTTTGAATACTGGCTAAGGCTCTTGCCACTCCCATAGTGCCTTTTTTAGGCAAGGCTCAAAAGACAAACCCACCTCTATAGACAACATAAGGAAAAAAACTAAGTGTAATGCTGCTCAACGCCAGAAGTCTAAACCTCAAGATGCATGCACTCGAGGCTCTCCTCAGTATGGAGAATATTGATATCTGCGCAGTAGCAGAAACCTGGTTCAAGGTTCCTGAGAGCACCCCAGCACTACCAGGTTATACCTCATACCATGCTATGCTTTTTGGCCCCAAAACTCGGACCAAATCACAAAAGGAGGGGGAGTATCCATATTCATCAAAGATACCCACACCTCCAGGTTATTGGCACTGTACGAAGCATCAGAGACCATCCATGTGCAACTAACAGTGGGCAAAACTGCCTTTCAGTTTGTAGCCTGCTACAGACCACTCTCCCAAACTCAGCAACTCCACTCGGCTTTTCTGAGAACACTGGAGAATATGAAGGTCTCTCCAAACACCATAATGTTGGGTGACTTCAACAACCCAAACATTGACTGGGAAAACTACTCAAGCCCCAACACCCTCACCCAATAGCTGCTAGAATTTATAAACTCAAATGCTATTGAACAACTAGTCACCACTCCCACAAGAGGGGGCAACATATTGGACCTGGTCATCACCAACATGGGGACTCTATGTTCCACACCAGATGTAAACCCCTCATTGATAAGATCAAACCATAAATTAATCTCACTGGACATCCATATCCCATCCCCACCCCCAGCCAAGGAAACCATAGTGAAAAATTTCTCAAAAGCAAACTTCACACTTCTCAAAACTGAGGTGGAATCCTTCAAAGCCCCCGGGCCAGTGGAAAATACTGCAGAAACCACAGAATCCTTTACAAATGCATTCTATGGACACCTACAGGAATGCATGGATCGTGCTATCCCAAATAAAACCAAGGCTCACTCCTCCAAAGGCAGGAGACCTGTCTGGTGGATCCCGGCCATAAATAAGCTATACAACAGAAGGAGGAAGTTACTACATGATAGAGCAAAATCCCAAAAGGGAAGGCATCTCTGATCAGTACTAGCAAGAAACTACAATCCCTCATAAAATCATCTAAGGCCAGCTTTGAAAAAAAAATTGCAAAAGACACTAAAGATAATCACAAGACCTTCTTTAGTTATGTCAGGAATCTGGGTGGCAACTCCCAGATATGCTCTGAGTTAGTGCAAAATGACAAAAAGTACACTGAACCCACAGACATTGCCAACATCCTGGCAGACAGGTTTAGTGCAAACTCCCCCCCCTTCCCCCCCAAAAGAGCAAATGTCTATCCCAACAGAATGTAGCCTCCCTGACATCACAGATGCACTGGTGAAAGCTACCCTCTCCAAAGCAAAAAACACATCATCAATGGGACCGGGCTGCATCTTACATGAGCTCCAAGAAGAACTGAACCCACACATAAAGTCACTGTTCAACCTCAGCCTTACTACAGGATATGTACCCAAAGAATAGCGTACAGCAACAGTGGTCCTGCTCCACAAAGGTGGTGCCACAACGGACCCTGGAAACTATCACCCTATAAGCCTGACTAGTCTGGTCTGCAAAGCTATGGAGCGTATCATCATGGAACTCATAAACAAAGACATTGTGAACCTCCAGACGCTGGATCATACCCAATTCGGCTTTGTTAAGGGCAGATCTTGCCTCTTAAACCTAGTTGACTTCTTTGAAACAGTTACCAAGGCCATAGATGAAGGGAAGGTAGTCCACACAGCCTACCTGGACCTCGCAAAAGCCTTCGACACAATACCCCACTTGGGCATCATAAATAAGCTCACAAGCTTAAATATCAACCCCTATGTCACAAGATGGGTTGCAAAGTGGCTCAGGGATAGAACCCACATGGTCAGAATCACAGGTGCCATGTCAGACTCTAAACCAGTTACATGTGGCGTCCCACAAGGCTCAGTCCTGGGACCTCTCTTGTTCGGTATATACTTCTCTGAGGTACAGGCTAACATGGGAGGACTATGGCTGACCAAGTTCGCAGATGACTGCAAACTGGGAGCCATAATCGACTCTCCAGCTGATACAAGCATCCTCCAAAAGGGTCTCACAGAGGCAGATACCTGGTGCCAGAGCCATGGCCTCAAGCTAAATGCCAAAAAGTGCATAGTCATCCCCTTTGGGAAAAACAAAGTGCCCACAAATTACCACATAGGTGGTAATCCATCAAGTATGGAAGAAGTAATTAGGGATTTGGGGACCCAAGTAGATAGTAATCTCTCCTTTGACAATCACATTGCCAAAGTGGTTAGAAAGACCTTCTATGTAGCCCACCTTATCATGAAAGGGTTCATATCTAGAACAAGAGAGGTCATTGTTCCAATCTACTCATCACTCATCAGGCCCATAATTGAATACAATGCCCCATTTGGGATGTACCTTACCCGACACCTGCAGCAACTGGAGAGACCACAGAAGTACCTCACCAAGAGGATCAAGGGCCTCAAACACATGCTTTATGCAGTTCAGCTGAAGAAACTCCAGCTCTACCCAGTTGCTTACCGCCTACTCAGAGGTGATCTATGCCTGCTCCACCTCAGGAAATCCAAATCCCTTAGAGCTACACGCTCCAGGGACTTAAACCTTAGCACAGCAATAAATAGGACATGTTGGAGGGATAGATTAATATCTCAGAGGCTCCCCTCACTCTGGAACAAAATCCTAATCTATGTTAGGCAGAGCCCCTCACTGACCCTCTTCAAGAGAAATCTTGACGAGTGGATGGGAGATCATAAGTTTACCCCTGGGATCTCTTCTATGTCCCTGCTAGACAGAGGCACAGTAAACTAACCTTAAAAGGGCTATCTCCTTTGACCTAGTAAACAGAGGCATTGTTAACTAATCTAAAAGGGAGATGAAAGCCAAACACACTCTGGCTAAGCTTATAAATGCCCTAGGGTAGATGGCCTAGTATCAACCTATGAACTTATGAACCTATGTGCTGTCATTACAGTAGCAAGGGGTGTGAGTGTACTGTCTGGGACACCTGAGTACATATGGCTAGTAAAACAATATTTTCCTTTTGTATGTGTTTCATACATGGATAGTATCCCAGATTATATTGTCACACTTGCATGTATTGTATCATTACATTACTACTGTTAACAGTGCTTTCCCAAGTAAGAGTAGATTGCAGATTGTAGTACTGGAACCATATACCCCTGCATGCAAAGTAGAATTCCGAGTACTGACTATCGTGTTCTTGGTGTGTGAGCTGTGTGTTATTAAGTACTTGCAACTGGATATTGATCTGATATGTGGATATTGACTGTAGATTACTATGTGTATAGGACATGTCATTGAGGGCTACCGTCATGTAGTAATGGCATACCTATCAGTGTCAGACATCTATTTGTCAAAACATTATTCCTAATGCATAACCTGTTGGCTAGTTGATTTCTGTCTGTACTCTGTACAGATGTGCAGATGTCAGGTATCCTTCTTGGCTGCTTACAGGCAATCTATGCTTGACTGACACTGACATGTCTACCCAGCTGTGTTATGAATGCTACAGCTAGGAAACCCCACCCTGTATGCACCACATGCCATGGATAACTCAACTAATCTACCACAGTCAACATAACATGCTTGAGTGCAGGTCTCCATCCCAGACACTGGCCATGTTATGTAATATATGTTGCATACATGTCAAATGGATCACCTCACTGGTCCTCTCCAAGAGACAATCAGATGATTGGATGTTGTATTTAACTGTCACCCTGAGGATCACTCACACGGCAGTAGTTGATAGATGGCCTGCTGACAAATGGCAGGTGGCATGATACCACTGTACTCATATCCTCTACTCTTTTCATCTCTTCATGGACAATATCCTGTTACACAACTAGGAACACCTGCACCTATGGACCCCAGTACTGATAAATGTGTCAGTGTGCATTGTTGAGAATAGCAGTGTATGTGTGTTTGTAAACCTACAGTTGATAATGCCCTGATGACCTTCTCACACACTACACCCCCCATTGCCATTGTTAGAATTGGCTGCTGCTGTAATGGACATTAAATGTACCTTGTTACACTCTTCATCCTATGGGCTACCTAGAGCATGCAGTACCAGCACAACACTGTTGTACAAATGGGTAGATAGGCATGGGTTACCCTCTGAGTCCTGGCAAGTCTGTGTATGCATACAAGTGGGTATATTTGTAGGATACAGCATTATGAGGCCACATTCTCTAAATACAGTACACCTGGCCATACAGTACAAGGGATAGTGATGTTGCTGACATTAGGAGAGCCGTGACAAACAATCACCCTACTATCCCTGTGGCATGTGTAATAACTGCATATCCCTGTAGTAGACCTGATGAGATAGACAAGGGGTTGTATTGCTGTCCTGGTCAATGTGTGATTGTGGGTATGTCAGAGTATTATCATGGGTTTCAGTGAGTAAAATATCCAGTGTAGACAGTGGGTGCTGGGTATACTGTCTTTACACTATGGTACCCCAGAACATGTCCCAAGGTCCACTGTATGAGGACCACTGTCAGCATCAACCATACAGGTAACTGAGTATGCTATCCAACCCAATGATGCATGTGCTTTGTACAAATTATCTGTAACAGAATGGACTCACTGACAAGGTAATTAGCACTGATAATCCCAAGTCTCTCAGATGTGTCTATGACTGTTATGTGTTTGTCAATGTGTATATGACAGTATGTCATACTATATATGGTTCATTAACACCCAGTACATCTGCCATTACCATACTGTACACTGGCCTGGTGATGTTCCTCACTTAACAAGAGACTCGAGATACACCTCATCCTAAAAGCAGTGTGGTGTGTGCAATTAAGGCCAAACACATTATTAGCAATAAGTACCTAGATAGGGGTTCTACTCTTGGTGTTGCCAAGTAAGTGTGTGTGTATGTGAAGGGATCTACTTCAGTTTGCAGAAAATACATGTCCTAGGAGGTCATCTGTCTGAGAACTGACTGGCAAATGCTAACATTTCAAAGGAATCATGTTGTGGAAATTCATTCCAGTAAAACTAGTAGTAGATGTGTAAATGCCCTCTTCCCCACTGTATAGCTGTACAGTGATACTGGAGTTGGTATATATAGTTGGTTGTCGATGTTGTGGACACAGCCACCCTCATTGGGGTTATTGTTTTGTGCACCCCCCTGCTTAGTCTGCTGTAATGCTGTACAGTTTATGTTAACAGGTTAAGTAGTTGTCACTCACATTATGTGTGGCTCTACACCACCCCACACCCTCCAAAGTGGAGGGTTGTGCCACCCACACCAGCACACCTATATTTACCAACACTGGGATTGCACTACGTTGGGGAAGGGGACATATACCCTGCCAGTACAATTGTCAATGACATTAATGTAGCAGACTAATTATTGGTGGAATTACATAGGCTAAAATGGGTTCACTGCAAAATTAAGTACATCCATGTGCACAGTATTCTCTGTATATTGCATCAACATCAAAGCCTGTGTGTGTGTGTGTGTGTGTGTGTGTGTGTGTGTGTGTGTGTGTGTGTGTGTGTGTGTGTGTGTGTGTGTGTTTGTGTGTGTGTAGCTTTGAAATGGGTTTGCGCAGGCATAGACCATTGTCCACTGTAGAAGGGCTGCCAACATCAGCCACCATGCATTCATCTGTATACACCCCTCAGACCTATCAACCATGTGGCACATACAGTAACTGTTATACCAACCTGTTACTTGTGTTCAGCTGTACCCAGGATATAACACAGTCAATGTGTCACTGCAGTGCCATACCCCTTGTAGGAAACAACAGTAGACCAAAATCTTGCTGACACATAGACACCTACAACACAAACTGAATACATTATAGAGACCACTATCAGTCAATGTTAATAACAGCTGTAATGCATCATGACTGGACAGCTACACATCCTGACATGTAAGCATTAAACTTTCCTGCTAAAAACATGTTACACAGCATTACATTGCTACACCTTAGTACACTCACCCTGTGCATCAGAACCATATTAGCCTGTCCTGCATCGATGGTATGGATGACAGGGATGTGGCACAGGTATCATCATATACACAGGGTGTGTTGTGGGTTTGCCAGAGACCTAGGCTGAAACGTTTGGCTGATGTGTGTGTGTGTGTGTGTGTGTGTGTGTGTGTGTGTGTGTGTGTGTGTGTGTGTGTGTGTGTGTGTGTGTGTGTGTTAGGGGATTTTGATATTAATTGGGCTGTGCAGAAATGGTGTGTGTAGGTATGGAGGTGCTCTAGCCTTGTTGGTGATTTGTGTGTGTGTGTGTGTGTGTGTGTGTGTGTCTATGTATGCACACATTTCGGCCATGTGGCTGCCCTATACAGGCATTTGTTAGACAGCTGCAGACCGTACATGGCAGTGTGTGCAGTTCACTGTCTCTGGCCATGGACATGAGAACTGTACCTGCCAGGGGTCCATGGACACTATCAGGTACAAGGCCAGATATTGTACTCTCCCCTGATGATGAGATAGGTCCACTGGATCTGGGTCCCTGTTGGGACCAGCCAGGGTCACGTGCATGTGGCCTGATGTGTTGTGGTGTAGACAGCACCCCCTGCAGTGCTGGTGCTGGTACTGCCACTACAGGAGCGGCTCTGACTTGTTGCACATCCACGTAGACCTCCAATTGTTGGCGTTGCTGACCTACGTCCACGTGGCTGTTGCCCTACTCCCGCCATATGCTCTAACACAGACATTGCACAGTCATGGATTCCCACCATCTCACACAACCATCTATCCAGGACCTCTGAAAAATAACGGTGGGCACCTGCAAGATCATGGATGTTGTCAATAACAGCAGAATGAGTAGCCCTCTGGAGCCTCAGACCCTGTCTGGTATAATGTTCCATACGTGCCTGTGCCTCCATGATGGCCCAAAACATGTGTCTGGTGACACCTTGCTTTGGCACTTCTGCCAGTGGCATGATGGACAGCAGCCCTCCTACGAGCACCCCTGTACATCTGCCTATGTGGTACCTCACCAGTCATCCAGCTATGGCTGCTGTGTATAGTCACCACACTGTCCTATCCCATGCCACCACCCACCAACTGTCCCTCATCTATGGCCACTGGTGATGGGGTATGTATAGGCAATGTAGCTGTGTGCGGCGATGGGGTGGATAACAGTGGAATGTAAACCGATGGCACAGCTTCAGCCCCTAACAACCCCGCCTGTGCCTCACCATACCTATCATCATTGTCACAGTCTGTATGGACACAACATGAGTTCATCTGCAGAAGGGACCCTGTCCCACCTCGCCACCTGTGAGGGGAAAACAGAAAACGTACTGTACATCATTGCTTACTTCTACACACACGTGCACGTGCACACGCACACACAGACACACACACACACACACACACACACACACACACGCACACACACACACACACACACACACACACACACACATTTACAGATGAGGTGGCACAAAGATATTAGACAGACCTCTCATTACCCAGCTGTCAACATGCATGACATATGGCGCTCAACAGCATGCACTGCAGCTATACTCATTCCCTGTTACCAACATTGTACATCTCTGTGATGCATGAGCTGTGTTAGTAGTGATGCCCCTTACCCTGGAACACACTGCACCCATCTTGCTTTACACCCGTTCAGCACCCTGCCATGTACTGTGTACCATACCTCACAAGTGTACACACCATTGCTGAATATGTATATGTGTGACAGTTATGTTTGCTCTGTTGCTCACAGCTCCTATGTGCCTGTCTGACACATACCTGGGTTGATATGAGGACAGATGTCAATAGTAAATGCCTGATGACAAATTTGCAGATCTCATCATCAGCAGTGCATGTATGACCAATAAAATCCAATTATACTGACAACCTGCAAAGCTTACTGTGGCTATAAGGAGTGTGCATAGCCTTATTGACATGCCACCCTCTTCCCTAATATGCCATGGGGACACAATACTGCATATGTTAACATTAGACACACCTGATAGGTGACATATGACATGTGTAATCAAATGCAGTATCAAACAAATGTGTTAGTTGTGCAGATGTTGATTGGGATCCATACAATATGTGGGTTGCATAAGTGTGTACACCCTTAACAAGATGGTTTGTTGCAGCACCTGTTAAGTGAACTACAGCAGTCACTATTCCTGGAAGGGATATACTAGCATGGCCCATCTTCACTTGCCATTATTTGGTCACTCTGCCCTACAAATGTCCCCCAACTCTGCCAGATTGCAAGGTCAGCTCATGTGCACAGCCCTTGGAGGTCACGCAGTTCCTTCACTATTGCTTTGGAGTCAGGGTTATGTCTGGCACAATGCATGACCTTGACTGTGTTCAAATACAGCCATTCTTAGCAAGCTTTGGATGTATGCTTCAGTTCACTGTTGTGTTTCAGGACGTCACTCCTCCCCATCCTCAGCCTTTTTGCAAATGCTTGACAACTATGGGCCACACATGAGTGTCATTTTGCAGCGTGCCAAATTCAGAACACCATGTCTACTGGCCTAGTTTCTGCTAATAAACAGCAAACCTAAAGGTGTACACTGCACCAGCAAAGTACAGATGGGGATGGTGGGCCTGAGGTGGAGTGAGATGTTGCTGTGAAGCACATGTATCTTTATTAATACTGTCTGTATGTTTCAGCCTTGGTCTCGGTACATCACTACACATTGCAACACATGATTTTGGGAGACTTGATGTTATGCATATGCTACCTTTAGAAAGCCCTGGATGATGTCTCCTGTGGAACAATTCTTCCATCTGATTAGCTTAACCCATAGACCACACTTATGCACAGTCCAGGTAATTGTCGACACAGGTACTGCACAGGAAATACTTGCTAGACATTCCTGCAAGTCCCACAGTGTTGCTGCATGTTTCTGGGCAGCCTCAATGACCACTTTGCAACATGTGGACATGGATCTTTATTCTCCAGACCTGCCCCTGGCTGCTGTGAATCACTGGTTCTAGCATTTGCACCTAATCTTTTGTTCCTGCCTGTCCTGCTCTAACCACCTGAATGTGCCCTACTGGAAGTCCATGATAAGAACCCACAAACAAGGAAAATTAAAAACAAAAACTAAAATTCCATCTGCTCCCTGAGAGTCATTCCCAGCAAGGAATTTCAGTGACACTTGTGTTCCTGCCTGTCCTGCTCTAACCACCTGAATGTGCCATACTGGAAGTCCATGATAAGAACCCACAAACAAGGAAAATTAAAAACAAAAACTAAAATCCCTGAGAGTCATTCCCAGCAAGGAATTTCAGTGAAAGTATGTGTACTGCTTTAACCATTTTGTAACAATTAAAGGTAGTACATAATTTCTACTAGGTCGCAGCGCACTTCCCTGCCAGGTTAGCCAGCAGCCAAACCCCCCTTTTCTCACTTAAATAACCCCTACTCTCCCTATTATATTATACCCACTATCTTGAACTATGATAGCTCCCTCCTTCCCCTAACCTGCTATCATCCTCAGGGGACTTTGCTGCAACAAACTGACTGCCCACTAGGTAGCGCTCCTCTACCATCTTGCTGTCTCTTTTACTTTACCCACTCTTTACCATATCTCCCTTACACAGTTCCTAGACATGTCTTTTACTGCTCACTCCCTCACTATTGTCCCAGGATTACCTCTCCACTTATCACTCTACTAACACCCCATCTCTATCCTTAGTAAGCCTCTTACCTTCTTCTACTGTCTTTCATCTATATATCTACAAAACCGTGTAAGAAACTTCTCTGTGTGGAAGATTTTCAGTCCATATATTTCTAGTTAATCACTGTATATTAATCAGATCAGACAATAGTAATAGAAGTATCGAACGTAAACTCGTCAAGTCAAAAAGTAATAGTAGAAAATATATAATTCTACAGCATTACTAAATATTCGAAAGTAATCCAAGCAAGGCAGGCAGTCTGTTTCCAGTCAAAAATCCTTTAAGTACACAGACAAGCGATCCAAGTAAAACAAAAATAGAGTAATAATTTCCTCACGAGCTTTCTAAATATATATATACTTTTCATCAGGCATGGGAGTGGTTTATTGTGCTGTAAAACAAAGTGTTATTGGTACACATGTTAAATTCACACCCCTTCCCCCATCAGTGTGACATTCGAGCTGGTCCTGCCCTACCTAGTAGCTGTCATAATAATATGTAGCCCTAATGTACTTTAATGGTACATCTTATTTAACCAAATAATTAAGTCTGTGATTTTATACAAGGCAATATACTACATGCAAAAATGAAGTAGCAGGACACTGCTGGAGTAAAAGCACTATAAAACACTTTATTGAGCAAAAGGAGGTTAGCGCTTTCGGGATAACCCTTCATCAGACAAAATTTAAAATGATAAAACAACCATATTTAAAAAACAACTGACCAATCATCTGCTTACAAAAACCCGCCTATTCTGTAAAGTTGGTTTGATAGGTAGTACATCATTAAGACCCAGAAATCTGTGTGCCATTAAATCCACTATCCATTTGGATTCTGCTAATGCTGTTTTGTGTTTGATATCCCCCCCCCTGCTGTTAAGTCTTATATTCACAATACATCTGAACTTAAAACTATGTGTGGGATTCAGACTGATGTGTCTGTATAGGGCATTGCTCAAATCACAGTTTCTGATATTACTCAAATGTTGCAGAATCCTTACCTTGAACATATTGTTCGTCATGCCAACATAGAAACACATACAGTATTCACAATTAGCTAAATAAACCAAATGTTGTGTCCTACATGTGGCTCTACCCTGTAAATGAAATATTTTATGTGCAACAGGATGCTTAAATTCTGTTTCACTATTAATATAGGTGCACGCCTTGCACCTTCCACATGCATGTGTGCCTACACTCATGGTAAATATATGTTCTTTATCCTGCTGTACTTCTTTACAAAGTAAATCCTTTAAATTCTTATTCCTTCTATAGGTGAACATGGGACGATCACCCACTACATCTTTTAGACCCATGTCACTTGTTAATACGTTCCAGTTATTCTGCACTATCTGACAAACATCTTTAACATTACTGCCATAAGTAAATAGCAGCTTTGATTTCCTTTCCTTACATCTATCCATATCAATTGAATTATGCTCATTCCTACTCGAGTTTCTCATCCAAGGTTTGTACCTGGTGTTCCTATATCTTTTGTTGTCTTCCAAGGCATGATTCACCAAATGTTTCCCATAGCCTCTCTCTACAAAGTATTGGTCAAGCTTACTCAATTCCTCAGCACAGTGTGCATCCTCTGAGCACACCCTAGAAATTCTACTCATCTGACTTTTAATAATATTAGGGAAAACATGCCTCGGATGCATGCTGTCAAAAGACAGCAATGTATTCTGCCAACAATCCTTTCTATATAGCCCCGAGGTGAAACCTTCAACAGTTTGTTCCACACATACATCTAAAAATTCTATCCTGGTATAAGAAATGTTGGCACTGAATCTCAAAAATGTAGTGGTAGAATGGATAAACACAAGAAAGTGGTCAAAGGAGGCCTTATCCCCATCCCACAAAATAAAAACATGGGTCTAAAAGATGTAGTGGGTGATCGTCCCATGTTCACCTATAGAAGGAATAAGAATTTAAAGGATTTACTTTGTAAAGAAGTTCAGCAGGATAAAGAACATATATTTACCATGAGTGTAGGCACACATGCATGTGGAAGGTGCAAGGCGTGCACCTATATTAATAGTGAAACATAATTTAAGCATCCTGTTACACATAAAATATTTCATTTACAGGGTAGAGCCACATGTAGGACACAACATTTGGTTTATTTAGCTAATTGTGAATACTGTATGTGTTTCTATGTTGGCATGACGAACAATATGTTCAAGGTAAGGATTCTGCAACATTTGAGTAATATCAGAAACTGTGATTTGAGCAATGCCCTATACAGACACATCAGTCTAAATCCCACACATAGTTTTAAATTCAGATGTATTGTGAATATAAGACTTAACAGCAGGGGGGGGGATATCAAACACAAAACAGCATTAGCAGAATCCAAATGGATAGTGGATTTAATGGCACACAGATTTCTGGGTCTTAATGATGTACTACCTATCAAACCAACTTTACAGAATAGGCGGGTTTTTGTAAGCAGATGATTGGTCAGTTGTTTTTTAAATATGGTTGTTTTATCATTTTAAATTTTGTCTGATGAAGGGTTATCCCGAAAGCGCTAACCTCCTTTTGCTCAATAAAGTGTTTTATAGTGCTTTTACTCCAGCAGTGTCCTGCTACTTCATTTTTGGATTTACTTTGGTTTTAGTATGCTGGGACTTTAGCATAGCGCACTTATTCTTTTATTTGTTGTACTTGTCAATATACTACATGGTTGGAAATATATCAACCTTAGTTCATTTTGCGATCAAAAATTATATATAAATATACACATATACATTTTGCATGTAAAAATCAGTTTCTATTTTCATAACCTATTGTTAACAAAGATCACTTTGGTCCTTCTAGACTTCTTCAGGTCTGTGTACAAGAACCATAAAAACCTATATAATTGTATAATTAGTATTGTTATTACCATCATTATGAATAAAGTGGAAAAAAGAGAACCAGAAAAAAATAAAAAATATATATGTATGATGATGGAAACAAAATATACACTTAAATTTCAAATTATTTAAAATGTTATTTAAAACCAATTTGTAGAAAAGAAAAAAAAAGAAAAAAGAAAAAAAAGAAAAGAATTAATCATGTAAAAATGTGGCAATTTTCTAAGTTCCAGTGCACTTTTAATTGAACAGTAATAGTTTAGTCCAGGCTTTCTAAAAGAGTTCAGCTTTAATTGCCACATGAGTTCCTGTTTCTCCAGAATATTCGGGATGTCTCCTTCAAGATCACCCATGTCTATGTGATCCAGGATATGGAACTTAAAACATGTGTGTCTTTTATGAAGAGAAAGGTGTTTGGCTAGTGCATTATTTTTACATCCAGAGCGGATTTCTGACAGATGACATAAAATCCTTTGATTGAGTTTATTTACAGTCTTGCCCACATAGAATGCATCACATTCATTGCACTGTGTGTATATATATATATATATATATATATATATATACATGGTTAGAATTGCTGGAGCCATGTCAGACTCCAAACCAGTTACAAGTGGCGTCCCACAAGGCTCAGTCCTGGGACCTCTCTTGTTTGGTATATATTTCTCGGTGGTACAGGCCAACACGGAAGGACTGTGGCTGACCAAGTTCGCAGATGACTGCAAACTGGGTGCCATAATCAACTCTCCAGCTGACACAAGCATCCTCCAAAAGGGCCTCATAGAAACAGACAACTGGTGCCAGAGCCATGGCCTCAATCTAAACGCCAAAAAGTGTATAGTCATCCCTTTGGCAAAACAAAGTGCCCACAAATTACCACATAGGTGGTAATCCATTAAGTACAGAAGAAGTCATTAGGGACCTGGGGACCCAAGTTGATAGCAATCTCTCATTTGACAACCACGTGGCCAAAGTGGTTAGAAAAACATTTTATATAGCCCACCTAATCATGAAGGATTCACATCTAGATCAGGGAGGTCATCGTACCTCTTTACTCATCCCTCATCAGGCCCATAATTGAGTACAATGCCCCTTTTGGGATGTACCTTACCAGACACCTGCAGCACCTAGAAAGACCCCAAAAGTACCTCACCAAGAGGATCAAAGGGCTCAAACAGATGCCATATGCTGCCCGGTTAAAGAAACTCCAGCTCTACTTAGTGGCATACCACCTGCTCAGAGGCGATCTGTGCCTGACGTATAAAGCCATGTCCAACCCGGAATTAATGGACATGCTGCACCTCAGAAAATCCAAATCCCGGGGCGTGGCCAAGGATGAACACAGGATAGCAGCAGATTTCTTCAGCTCCACCAATTTCATTACATTGACAGGAATTAATTACTTAAAAATTAATTTTTGAAGCAATTTTCTTTCTAAATATGTTTGTTTTATATAGTTCTTGAACTATATCTAAAAAAGAAAGGAAATCTTAATAATATTCCTGTCAGAAATTACTTTGGAAATTTTCCTGTCAGTTTATCAGTCTGAAATGAGTTCCAGTAAGACAAATTCTCAAGACTCCAGCATCAAGAAAGAACTTCAGTCTCTGATAATTATAGTCCAGCAACTTACTGCTAAGATGGATAAAATGGATACTAAAATAGACACTTTCATAGAAAAACTACAAAACAAATAGACTTGTTACATATGGACCTGCAACAACAGAAGATCCAGATGACAGGCATAGAAGAAGCTGTGAATGACATGGAAAATAGAATACAAGAAGAGGAAATCAACATTGAGTTTCTGCTGAAACAAAATACACGTTTACAAACAAAGCTGGATGACCTGGAAAATAGATCTAGGCAATAACATTAGGATTTTTGGACTGCCAGAAAATATTGAAGGTAACAATATTACTTCTTTTTAACAACATGGCTCCCTAAAACTTTAGATTTACCAGAAGCATTCTCTTTTGGTATCGAAAGAGCACATAGATCTATAGCTAATACTAACTCTAACAAAAACTATCCTAGATCAGTTATAGTTAGATTTCTATCATCTTTTGATAAAGAGATGGTTCTTAAATCTGCTTGGGCTAAAGCTCCTGTTAAGATTAATGAAACAACTGTGCGTTTTGACAATGACTATTCTTCCATGGTATTAGCTAAAAGAAAAGTTTTTCTGCCACTAATAAGGGAGCTTAAAAAGCACAGTTTAAAACATACCTTCTGTTTCCTGCCAAGCTTAAAATCTTCCTTCCTGATGGTCCTAAAATTTTCGATGACTTAGACTCTGCTTTACTGTTTATCAAAAAAATAAGATTTTGGAAAAATAGAAGAAATGGAATGGGCTAGTCCTTCGTTAAAGAGACTGGCAACTGAAACTTCGTGGAAGACTTCAGAGAAGAAGAAGAGACTAAAAACAAATGATTTGTACTATGTTTTTTTTTCTCTCTCATCATTTTATTTTATTATTAATCTTTTTAAATATGGTTCCTGCATTTCCAAGAAGCAACAAATATTTTGAAAAGATTTAATCAAAGTTATTCTCTGTGTGCAAAGAAATGTTTTGTTTCATAACTAGTCAAAATATCTGGAGATTTAATGGAAGCTGTGATTTAACTTGTTTCTCTTTCTGAAGAGGAAAAATAAGGTCAGTAATTTGATACATTTTTTCCTTTAAAAGTTTATATGTTCTTCAAATGCTATTCCTAATTATACTTTCTTGATTACACTGCTTATGCTTGTTTGTAAATAATCTGTCATGCTTTAACTAATAATAATTAGAACTAAATAATAGTAAATAATATGTTTTATTTTTAACTCTATTAATATAAACAGTAAGTAACATTCTATTGTATATACTTCTTATAGCTTTCTCTTACATTTTTTTTTATTTCTGCCTTACACCCTTTTACTTTCTACTCTCTTTTCTTTTCTTTATTAATATATAGAAATGCTTTTGATCATATAGACACAGTAAATAATAAGATTTGCATAGGAGTTGAGTTGGGACAAAATGTTGAGTTTTGTTACTTATTAATAATTTTGGGCTTGATTTCACTTACATAGAGTCTGTAATAACCTGTAGAATGCATTGTGAAGGTTTTGTCATGTTTAGATGCATTTACACTGCTAAATGAATGTTTGCCACTAGTTTTAATAAGTTTCCGCCAAAATGTTAAGCGAGACAATCTGCGCTGTGGGCTGTCCCATGCACAGCGTCCATGCGCTACTTCACAAGCTTCAACTCTCAGCATTCTCACAGAGAAGCTGAAAGCAGCTAGTCTCACCTTTGACCTAGATATCACACTGACACATCACAGATACAGGAATGACACTACCTAATTATACTTTCTTGATTACACTGCTTATGCTTGTTTGTAAATAATCTGTCATGCTTTAACTAATAATAATTAGAACTAAATAATAGTAAATAATATGTTTTATTTTTAACTCTATTAATATAAACAGTAAGTAATATTCTATTGTATATACTTATAGCTTTCTCTTACATTTTTTATTTCTGCCTTACACCCTTTTACTTTCTACTCTCTTTTCTTTTCTTTATTAATATATAGAAATACTTTTGATCATATAGACACAGTAAATAATAAGATTCGCAAGATAGGAGTTGAGTTGGGACAAAAATGTTGAGTTTTGTTACTTATTAATAATTTTGGGCTTGATTTCACTTACATAGAGTCTGTAATAACCTGTAGAATGCATTGTGAAGATTTTGTCATGTTTAGATGCATTTACACTGCTAAATGAATGTTTGTCACTAGTTTTAATAAGTTTCCAGCCAAAATGTTAAGAGAGACAATCTGGGATGTGGGCTGTCTCATACACAGTGTCCATGAGCTACTTCAAAAGCTTCAACTCTCAGAATTCTCACAGAGAAGCTGAAAGCAGCTGGTCTCACCTTTGACCTAGATATCACACTGACACATCACAGATACAGGAATAGCAGATTAATAATATGTGTTAAAACCTATGTCCCAAACATATACATTACTATAACTCATTTAATTCATCTGATTGACAAGCATAAATAATTTTATAACTCTATACTGGAAGAAATTGTCATGTGATATATTTTAAAGCAGTAGTATAGCATGTTTGTAAAATCTGGTTACTAAAATGTGTTTGCTGTGCATTATTTTGTATAAAGCAGACAGATTTATTGAAGGGACAGCAATGTTAGATGGTGCTCAGTAAAGATACAACTCAGTGAGATCATATATATATATATATATATATGTATGTGTGTGTGTGTGTGTATGTGTGTGTGTGTATGTGTGTGTGTGTGTGTTTGTGTGTATGTGTGTATGTGCATGTGTATGTGTGTGTGTGTGTGTGTATGTGTGTGTGTGTATGCATGTGTGTATATATATATATATATATATATATATATATATATATATATATATATATATATATGTGTGTGTATGTGTGCATGTATGTATATATATATATATATATATATATATATGTGTGTGTGTGTGTGTGTGTGTGTGTGTGTGTGTATGTGTGTGTATGTAGATATGTATATAAATGTTTCTGAGAATCTGCTTAACTATGAAGTATGATTTATAACAATTTCTATGAATACAATATTTTATTCTATTGGCAATAATGAGTTTGAGTAAATGCTCATATACAAGCAATTCAAGGTTTTTTTTGGAAGCTGTTAACTGTATTTACATGACAGAAAATAGATGCATCCTAATATATGTAATGTCTGAATCATATTAGCCAAAGTTTTTGATTTAAATGAATGTTAGAACTTATTATCTCTCCTCTTGATTTCTAACATCAAGATTATTTGAATTCTATTTGAATACAAGTGTTTTATATTACATGGATGTATATAGTAGTATGAACAGTTTTAAAAAAAAAAAAAAATAAAAAAAAAGGTTTATTTTAGTTTATATGATTCTGTTTTACCAAATGTGTAGTCTTGTCTTGCTAGATAATTGAATTGAAAACTGTTAACTTCAGTTAAATATAACTAGTATTAAATTGATAAGGTGGTAGCTGACGTACTGCTGCTTAGGGTAGGGGGTTAACTTGAGTGGTAAATACTACTCTAAGTTGGAGTTTATAACTCCAGGCTGGATGCAAGGTTTAATCTTTACATTATTTTCATTTGTTCATTGTTATTTGTATATAGTTTTGACATCCACAATATATTTTGTACATTCATTGTCACTACAAACAAAATTGAATCCTATACGAAATCCCATAAGAGATTCAATAAATACAGCTATATTTAAAGGTACACCTAAAGGAGGAGATGTAACATTACTTATCTTGTTATTTGTTATTTTGATCATAAGATTCTTAAGTTTTAAAAATGCCAAATGACATCTTTAAAAGGAATTTCTTTAAACATTAATGGATTGAATAATCCATGTAAAAGGGCAAGCCTAATAAGATACATTAATTTACATAAGGCCAACTTAGTCTTCCTACAAGAAACCCATCTCTTGAAAAAGATATTGATAAACTAGCCACAAACAAATATACAGTATTGGTTAGTTCAGAGCACACTCAGAAAAAAAAGAGGAGGGGCTATTTTATGGAATAAAAGTATGCCCATTCCTAAAACCATTAAGTCTTATCAGGATGACAAAGGAATGTTTTGTATGGTTACAATACAAATTAATGGGAAGACTTACACTTTAATTAATGTATATTGGATACCTGGAATTGGTATTAATACAGTGAAACATCATCTTGATAAGATCATATCATTCTCTATAGGAGATATTATTTTAGCTGGTGACTTTAATTGAATACTACATGAAAGTGATACTACCACTATAGGAAAGAGAAGAATTACATCTAATGCAAAACATTTAAAGGATTTTGCTAATTCTTATCATTTGAATGATATTAATAATCAGATAGATTCAAAATCATTACCATACATCTTTTTTTCTAACAGATACAAAACTTATTCAAAAATAGATAGGGTCTTTATTTCTAACCAGATGGTAACAGATTTAATTAATTCCAAAATCATTTCATGTCCTATATCTGATCATAATTCAATTGTTTTTGAATTCATGATAAAAATACTCATAATGTTCAGATCAAAAGGATACCAGCATACTTAACTCAACTAAAAGACTATAAAGAATATATACTTTCAGAAGTAAAACATTTTTTAGACATAAATAACACTCCTGAAGTCTCCATTGTTTATGTTTGGGATGCCTTAAATCATATCTATATGGACAAAGTATCAGATGGTATAATAATAAAAGGAAATCTTGGGATAAGGAATTGTTAGATATTCAAAGTAAATTAGACTCTTATAAACATAATAATAAAGAAAATATTATGGACAAGAAAGTTATTGAAGAAATAAACAAACTGAATGAGAAACACAAAGAAATTTTAACTCATAAAGTTAAAATAA